>NC_053447.1:60806250-61106250 GCF_007990345.1 Gossypium hirsutum
CAGGATGGGTCTAATAGCAATATGGATGTGCACTGAGAGAAGTGATGGGAGAATGAGTACTCTATTGATTGGTCCAAATACATACGAGGTGGATTTTGTAATGATAAACCATCTTACAATTGCCTATGGGGAGGCCTTGGATCCATTCTGCAGGAGCTGTACCATCGTCACTTCACCAAAGTTAAAGTTGGTGATAGAGGGTCGATTGGTGACTATAGGTGCAGAAGAAGACATCATTGCATCAGTCACCGATGATATGCCATACATAGAGGCTGATAGTGAAGCGATAGAATGTTCATTCCGATCATTGGAATTTGTAAATGCCACATTTGTCATCGAGATGAGCAAAATCCCAGAGCTAAGATATCCAAAGCTATGTCAATGAGCTTACAGCTAACGATGGGAAAGGGAGCATTGCCTGGAAGAGGATTGGGAAAATACCTCCAGGGAAGGGTTGGAGTACCGACCTAGTTAACAACAGGACCGTTATGGTTTGGATATAAGCTAATGCAGGGAAGGAGGAAAGAGATGGAGAAAAGCAAGAAAAGAGAAGAGCACATTTGGGCGGGATAGAAGTCAAGTGGGGACCGATAACCTTTCCCATATATCTAAGACTTTTGTTTCAAGGGGAATTGTCCACCCTGAAGAGAAGGATGAGGTTATAGAAGGAAGGATTGAGAGGTTGGACATCAATGCCATATCCGCGGAAGAAAGGGTGGAAAGGAATTTATCGGGCATTCGTCCTTACGAACCTGGAAGTGTTTTGAATAACTGGACTGCAGAAGAGATCCCTGTAACATTTAGAACTAATTCAGAGTAATATTCAGACACTTGTTGCCCTAAGCCTGGGGTGATAAGAATCTTTTGTAAAGGCACATGTCCAAATCTAATTTCAGTAAAACTTATCATTCAGTTCATCTTAGCAAATATCTTTTTCTTTTCATTCCCTTTATAATCATAGTATGCATACAAGTATTCTTAGATTCTTTTATTTGGGCCTCCATTTGTTCCAATACAGGTCTTCAGATATCAACGAGATGAGCGACTCTGTTACTAATTCAGAGTCTATATTTGAGCAAGACATGAGTATAGATAATCCTCAAGATTTTGAAGGTGACCAAGACAGCGTTTTATCTCCGGATTTGTTAAGAATGATGGAAGAAGAAGAAAAACAAATTCTACCCTATAAGGAATCAGTAGAAGTTGTGATCTTAGAAGAGGGCAGAGAGGTAAGAGTTGGCGCTTGCATTGCCAAGGAAACAAGGCGAGACCTTGTTGAGTTGCTTCAAGAGTTTAAAGATGTCTTCGCATGGTCCTACCAAGATATGCCAGGTTTAAGTACTGATATCGTGGTACACCGATTGCCTATAAAGGAAGAATGCAAACCAGTCCAACAAAAGCTTCGAAGGATGAGGCCTGATGTCTGCTAAAAATAAGGAAGAAGTCAAGAAGCAATTTGATGCTGGTTTCTTACAGGTGGTCAAGTACTCAGAATGGGTAGCCAATATAGTCCTGTTCCTAAGAAAGATGGGAAGGTGCGAATGTGTGTGGACTACAGAGACTTGAACAAAGCCAGCCCAAAAGATAATTTCTCACTGCCTCATATCGATACCTTGGTAGACAACACGGCCGGATACTCACTGTTCTCTTTCATGGATGGTTTCTCCGGGTACAACCAAATTAAGATGCTTTCTGAAGACAAGGAAAAGACCACATTCATAACGATGTGGGGACGTTTTGTTATAAAGTGATGCCTTTTGGATTGAAAAATGCGGGAGCAACATATCAGAGAGCCATGGTAGCATTATTCCATGATATGATGCATAAAGAGATAGAAGTTTATGTTGATGACATGATCGCAAAATCCAGAACAGAAAAGGAACACGTGCAAGTTCTGAGAAAACTGTTTCTGAGGTTAAGGAAGTTCCAGCTAAAACTTAACCCAGCCAAGTGTACTTTCGGGGCTAGATCAGGAAAACTGCTAGGATTCTTAGTCAGCGAAAAGGGAATTGAAATTGACCCAGACAAAGTTAAGGCCATACAAGAATTACCTCCGCCAAGTACTCAAAAAGAAGTTCGGGGTTTCCTAGGAAGACTGAATTACATCGCTCGATTCATTTCACAATTAACTGAGAAATGTGACCCCATATTCCGCCTTCTTAGGAAACACAATCCAGGTGTATGGGACGAGGAGTGCCAGGAAACTTTCGAAAGAGTTAAACATTACTTGTCCAACGCCCCAGTACTGATGCCACCTTGCCCTGACAAACCACTGATACTATACTTGGCAGTATTTGAGAATTCCATGGGGTGCGTGCTCGGCCAACATGATGAGTCAGGACGAAAAGAAAGAGCGATCTATTATCTCAGTAAGAAGTTCACTGAATGCGAAACGAGATATTCGCCAATTGAAAAATTATGTTGCGCATTGGTTTGGACTACTCGGAGATTGAGACAATACATGTTGTACCATACGACTTGGTTAATCTCAAAGTTAGACCCTCTGAAATACATGATGGAGTCAACTGCTCTAAACGGAAGGATGGCCCGATGGCAAATTCTACTATCTGAATTTGACATAACCTATGTGAATCAAAAGGCTGTAAAAGGGAGCGCGATAGCAGATTTTCTAGCAAGTAGAGCCCTGGACGATTATGAGCCTTTGAACTTTGACTTCCCAAATGAGGATCTGATGTATGTGGCAACTACTGAAGCGAGCACACAAGAAGGCAATACTTGGAAATTAAATTTTGACGGAGCCTCAAATGCCATGGGCAACGGGATTGGGGCAGTCTTGGTATCTCCAAACGGTGATCATTATCCTTTCACCTGTAAACTAGATTTTGATTGCACAAATAACATGGCAGAATATGAAGCATGTATCATGGGAATCCGCGCGGCTATGGAACGCAAAATCAAGGTACTTGAGGTATATGGGGATTCGGCATTGGTAATTTATCAGCTCAAAGGCGAATGGGAAACAAGAGACCCTAAGTTGATTAGTTACCGAAGGATAGTCCTAGAATTGATTGAGGAGTTTGACGACATCACTTTTTGTTATCTCCCACGAGACGAGAATCAGATGGCCGATGCTTTAGCTACATTGGCTTCCATGATCAAAGTAAATAGACCAGAGGATGTGAAGCCTATCCAAATGAGCATTTATGATGCTCCAGCCCACTGTTGTAATATTGACGAGGAAGAAGAAAAGGACGACAACCCTTGGTATCAGGACATATTGCGATACATGAAAAATTGTGAATACCCAAACCAAGCAACTGAGAATGACAAGAGAATGTTGAGGAGGCTGGCCAGTGGTTACGTTTTAGATGGAGAAATCCTGTACAAAAGAGGAAAGATCAGGTGCTGTTAAGATGTGTAGACGCTGTGGAGGCCAAGCAGATCTTGGAAGAAGTCCATGATGGTATTTGTGGAACACACGCTAACGGTTTCACAATGGCCAGACAGATCATGAGATTCGGATATTATTGGTCTACCATGGTAGGAGACTGCATCAAGTATGCTAAGAAGTGCCATAAATGCCAGATTTACGGAGACAAATTCATGTGCCTCCATCACCTCTTCACGTCATGACTTCCCCATGGCCTTTCTCCATGTGGGGCATGGACGTCATTGGGCCGATATCGCCAAAGGCTTCAAACGGACATCGTTTTATTTTTGTAGTGATTGACTACTTTACTAAGTGGGTAGAGGCTACTTCTTACGCCAACGTCACAAAGACAGCTGTCAGCAAGTTTTTAAAGAAGGAAATCATATGTCGGTATGGAATGCCTGAAAGGATCATATCAGACAACGCATTAAATTTGAATAATAGCACGATAGCAGAGGTTTGTAATCAATTCAAGATCAAGCACCACAACTCATCGCCATATCGTCCGAAGATGAATGGTGCGGTGGAGGCAGCCAATAAAAATATCAAAAAGATTGTGGGGAAAATGACTGAGACCTATAGAGATTGGCACGAGAAGTTGCCATTCGCCCTCTATGCTTATCGAACGTCCGTCAGGACTTCTACCGGGGCAACACCATTCTCTTTGGTTTATGGAATGGAGGCAGTGCTACCAATTGAGGTTGAAATTCCCTCTCTCCGAGTTTTTTCAGAACTAAAGTTAGACGAAGCAGAATGGGTCCAAGCCCGATATGATCAGCTAAACTTGATTGAAGAAAGGAGGTTAAGAGCTATCCGTCATGGTCAAATGTACCAGAAACGAATGATGCGAGCTTACAATAAGAAAGTTCGTCCTAGAAACTTCCATGAAGGGGACTTGGTACTGAAGAAGATCCTTCCCATACAAAAAGACTTCAGAGGAAAGTGGATGCCAAACTGGGAGGGACCTTATGTAGTAAAAAAGGCCTTTTCAGGAGGGGCATTAATTTTAACTGGGATGGATGGCAAAAGCTTGCTCAATCCTGTGAATTCGGATTCAGTGAAGAGGTACTTTGCCTAAAAAAAAAAAAAAAAAAAGGAGAGGCCAAGGCGAAAACCCGCAAAGGGCACCTTGAGACCAAAGGAGTTTTGGATTGAAAACCCAGGAATGGGCAATTCAAATTTTCGATCAAAGATGAGGCATAGAGTAGTTTTGTCTTCTCCGAATTAACAAGAAGGAGAGATGCTACATCTTGGGGCATCAACAAAGTCTTTTAGGACTTCTAAACACAGAGTTTGTGCAGAGAAGCTCATGCTGCGATATCTGGGGCATCTTTTTTATCTTACTTACATCTTAGCAAAATTTGCTATTTGTTCATTTAAAGCTCTGCTCTCAATAAAATTCCATCTTATTCATTGTGATAATCTTTTTCATCATATCTCAACAAAGTTTGCTATCTTGATTGATTTATTCATTTCGAGCTTTGCTCTCAGCAAAATTTCATTTTGTCCATTTTGATAATCTTTCAAGCATTTTTCTTTGAAATAACGATTAATGGATTGACAATACACATGCAGAAGGAGTTCTGCATATTACTCTGAAAGTTTCTAAATAACACGAGGACCTGAAACAGGACTATTGTTTAGAGCTGACCAAACTTAAGGGTTAGAAGCATTGGAGGAAGAATAGTCTAAATTGCATCTATTTCTTTAGGTTTTCTGTCAAAGGTACTGGCTGAACAAGAAGGCATCAGTGATAGAACCTTGATGAACAATGAGGAATGACAACCTAAGCATTAAAAATGGATCATTCTCATGACATTCTACAAATATAGTACATACACATCTAGTTAGGAGCATTTGATTCATTCTGATCATGTCATCCTAAACACTAGGCGTAAATAGGTCCTATCTTCCTATATTGGTAGGAAGTGGATCGAAGATGCAGATCTTGTCTTCCCATATTGGTGGCGAAGTAGATCGCAGAAAGCAGATCTTGTCTTCATGTATTGGCGTGAAGTAGATCGAAGGTAGCAGATCCTATCTTCCTATATTGGTAGGAAGTGGATCAAAGATGCAGATCTTGTCTTCCCATATTGGTGGCGAAGTAGATCGCAGAAAGCAGATCTTGTCTTCATGTATTGGCGTGAAGTAGATCGAAGGTAGCAGATCCTATCTTCCTATATTGGTAGGAAGTGGATCGAAGATGCAGATCTTGTCTTCCCATATTGGTGGCGAAGTAGATCGCAGAAAGCAGATCTTGTCTTCATGTATTGGCGTGAAGTAGATCGAAGGTAGCAGATCCTATCTTCCTATATTGGTAGGAAGTGGATCGAAGATGCAGATCTTGTCTTCCCATATTGGTGGCGAAGTAGATCGCAGAAGGTAGATCTTGTCTTCATGTATTGGCGTGAAGTAGATTGAAGATAGCAGGTCCTATCTTCCTATATTGATAGGAAGTGGATCCAAGATGCAGATCTTGTCTTTCCATATTGGTGGCGAAGTAGATCAAAGAAAGAAGATCTTATCTTCATGTATTGGCGTGAAGTAGATCGAAGATGGCTGGTCCTGTCTTCCTATATTGATAGGAAGTGGATCCAAGATGTAGATCCTTGTCTTCATGTATTGGCGTGAAGTAGATCGAAGATAACATGTCCTGTCTCCCTATATTGGTAGGGAGTGGATCGAAGAAAGCAAATCTTGTCTTCATGTACTAGCAGTAGAATAGAGCAAAAAATAAGTCTTATCTCCCTAAGCAGTAGTGGAGCAGACTAAAAACACAAATCTCATCCCCATGGAGTCGTAGCAGAGTAGATTGAAGCTACAAGGCGTATCTGAAGTTGCAGTAGAGTGGATCGAAGCAACAAGACGTAGCAGGCTGGAATGAGGCTACTTGAAGAAGAAAAGCACCAAAAGAAGCCAAGGCTCAGCAAGCCCGGGCAAATTTGGGCTTTCTTGGTCTTTGCTCTATTTTCGTTACACGACAACGAGCAAAGAGGGGCAGCTGTAAAGCCCAAAATCTGCCCGGGCCCATACCAATAAAATAACAAAACCCAATAAACCAAATAAATAAAGTCCAAAGTACAAAACCTAAATAAAAATACCCAAAACCCAGTTACAACCAGACCCACTACCTAAACACTAAAAAAACCAACACCAGCCCAAAACAGTGAAGCCCGATAGGCCCAAGTCTCCAAATTTTTTTTGGAAAGCCAGAAACCCTAGGGTTTCTGGCGCCGTTGCCCATACACTGCTCCACTATAGCGGCCCCATACCCCCACGCGTCTGACACCATCTGCCGCTGCATGCTCCTCCTCCACTACCAGCACCTCCATGCCCTGCAAGATCAAGACAAAAGACAGGATAGAATAATAGAAAAAGGATGTAAAAATGGGTTATAAAACCCGAAATGAAGGACTGAACAGGGGGGTTTTTTTTTACTTTGGTTCTTCTTCTTTTTTTGTTTGTTTTTTGGCATTTGAATACAAAAAACAGAAGTTAGAGTTTTAAAAAATATATAGATCTCAGTACTGAGATAGCAAGCAATCGGAAAAAGGAAAGGCAAACGGAAAAGGTTACTTTTTTTTTCGATTTCTATATACATATATATACATTTTTAAAGTTAATATAAACCTAAAATCTATATATTCTAAGTCCAAGAACAAATAACAAAAAAAATAACAAAATTTACGGTGGCCGGCGCCGGCGCCGGCGAGTCTCCGGTGGCCGTCCGGTAACCCCCCTTGGCCGGAAATCGCTCCGAGCTCCCCTCTCCTCTCTCCCTTTTCTTTTTTTTCCTTTCAGCTCTACAAATGTTTTTTTTGAAATTTTTTTGACTTTTATAGGGGGTCAAAACGCACCGTTTTGGACCCCCAGTTTAAACAAATAAAACGACGTCGTTTTGAACGCGGGTCGGGTCGACCCGACCCGCACCAGGGAGGATCCGCGTGTTTTTCTTTGGAAGGGCTAATTGCACTTTTAGCCCTTCCGCTTTTTCGGGAGTTTACAATCAAGCTTTTTTCTTTATTTTTAATTTGGCTCCATGGTTTCGCCCCGAATTCATTCTGGTCCCCCATGCTGCGCAGCGTTTTAATACTTGGGTTTATTGCGCTTTTGACCCTCCAAGTTGCACGCGCGTTACAATTAAGTCCCTTTTCTTTGTTTTCATTTTAAATTGGCCCTACAACTTTGTTTTTAATTCGATTTTAATCCTTTTTTCGTTTATTTTTGTATCTTTATCAAATATCCTTATTATTTTATATTATTAGTATTATTAGTATTACTATTATTATAATTATGTACTAGTGTATATTTTTATTACGTATGTGTATACACATATATTTTTTTTGTATTTAATATTTTTCATTTCACTTTATTTTAATATTTTATTAATTTTATGTACGTTTCTTTTATATTCCAATGTTATTATTATTATTATTATTATTATTAGTTTATGCTTTGTTATGTATTTATATATTTATAATATGTATATATACGTACTTATACATACTTAAATATATTTTTTCACATTTCATAATTCTTATATACTTACATATATTTATGCATATTTTACATCATATACATACTTATATATTTTATACTCTTAAAAATGCTTTTCGTATATTTCACATATTTTATAATTCACATACATATATTTTATATAATCACGATTTGTAAATATATAAATACACATTTACATTTTTTATAATATTTACCGATTTTATATATATGTACATACTTATCTATGTTTTCATATTCTGTAATTTATATATTTCTTATTTTATGGCTTTAAATTATACATGCATATATATATATATTTTTACATAATTGTATTTATTGTCATCATTGTTATTTGGTGTATGTTTATTTATCCATGTACACTAGTGCTTTTTCTAAAATGTTAGTTCTATTTATATAGTTGTATGCTTTGTTTATGTAATCGCCTCGTCATTTCATTTTGCCTATTGCATTGTTGTTACTCATTTTACTTTGCTCACCTTGTTGTATTCGTTATTGTTTTGTCAAGCATCGACACTAAACACCAAAAGGAAAATTTTTCTAAATAAGGCAATATTTCGCGTTTGGAAACTCGAGAAAACGTGCCCTAACGTGCTGGGTTTCGATTTCTCGTTTGACTAAATAGCCAAATATCCTCTTAAAGCTTCAAAGTATGGTTTCATTAAACTATAAGGTGATCTTGGTTTCGATGGTTAGAGTATCGTGTCCTAACGTGCTGGATGTGATATTCCTTCGGAACAAGAGAATCTTATGTTTCAATTCACGATATCAGATTTTCTTTTAAGGATCGCATTTTTTAAAACTCTTCAAATTTTCAATTTTCGACACTAAGACACTAATTAATCAACTAGGTACCAATTTTGGGCGTATCGAGGGTGCTAATCCTTCCTCGTGCGTAACCGGCTCCCGAACTCATTTTTCTGAATTTCGTAGACCAAAATCGTTGTTTTAATAAAATTAAATCATTTATTAAAACAACCACTTTTTGAGGTGACCCGATCACACCTCGTCAAAAAGGATTGGTGGCGACTCCCGTTTTCATTCTTTTTTAAATCCAAGTCGACCCCGTTTTCATCCAAAAAATGGTGTCAACAACCCTGCAAAACAGAGCAAACACGCAAAGAGCGACAGAAATAGAAGAAAAAAATATAGTAATAAAGTTGTTGAAATCAGCTATAAAAGAGAACAAAAATCATGCTTGTATTCTTTAACAACAACCAGTGAAATAAAAAAGCAGAATAGAAGTAAAAAAGGTTGATCTAAGTATTTATTTTCATTTTTTTTTCTTCGTGTTCTTGCCCATTTTTATGCCTGTTTGTTTTATTTTTATTTTTTTACAAAACGATTGCAACAAACGAAAACGAAAAAGGAAAGGGGAAAGGGTACCTGCCGGTTTCAAAAGCCCGTCGCCGGAGACTTCTTCCGGTGTTGGAATCAGACCGAAAATGGTACAAAAGACCTCTCCCTCTTCGGCCTATTGGGTCCAGAGGACCGGGTTTTTTAAAGGGATCGAGAACGCGGTTTAAAAACCCGACTTTTAGGTGACTCCGGCCACCATCCACGGCGGGGCCGGCGGCGGTTTCTCGCCGGATTCTGGGCAACGCTCGGAGAAGGCAGAGAGAAAGGGGGAGAGCTTTTTGAAATTTTTGTTAAAATGAAGGGAAAAGTGATTTTTTTTAGGTTTTTTTCTATTTATAGGGTACCAAACGGTACCGTTTTGGAGGGTTCAGAAGAGCCCCAAAACGACATCGTTTCGGGGTCATCCGACCCAACCCAAACTGCCTAGGATCCGTGTGTTTTCGTCCTAGTGGGATATTTCCTCGTGCGGTCCTTCCGCTTTTGTGACGTATCTCAATTTGGTTCTTTCTTTTTTTTCCTTATATTTTGGCCGCATAATTTTCTGATTGTTTCATTTTGGTCCGGATTGAAACGCTGCGTTTGAGGGCTGGGATTATTTCCCAGTCGGTCCCTCATCCCTTAAGCGGGTTTCATTTTAGCCCCGAGCCACTTTTTTTACTTATTTTCGATTCTGACCCCGAATTTCAGTCCGTTTATAATTCGATCCCTGGCCTGTTTATTTTTTTTATTTTTTTTAAAAGAAAACAAAATATTTTAATTTAATATTCCATTTGAAGTTATTTATTTATTTATTTTCAAAATAAATTTTAGGTCAAAGTTACATTAATTTTATTTTATTTATTTTTTCATTTTTTCATTTGGTTTGTTTATTTATTTTAACCATTATCATTGCAATCTTATTCTATCATTCATTTATTTGTTATTTTCAAATATTTTCAATATTTAGATTCATTAGCATTACGCTTATTGTTATTGTTACATTATTACTTGCATTATCATTTCTATTCATGTATATTGGCACTAAGATTTATTAGGATTAATGTTATATGTGTATTTTATGATTTATTATTTACCCTTTAAATATCCTACTAATATAGTTATCTTATGTTATTTCATTATTATTGTACTATACTATGAAATAATTGTTTGCCTTCACACGATATTTGTATAAATTAAACTTAGATCTCGTTATACTTCATTAATTCCCACTCAAATTCAAAAAAGAAAGTTTTCAAAATAAAGCATTTTGTATTTAGAAACTTAAGAAAGTCGTACCTTAACTTACAGGGTTTTGATTTTCTCGAAAAATTTAAATACATAAATCATTTCAAATAAAGTTTTTTAAAACGTTCTCGGGAATTAATAAAAGTTGTGTTCTAACTCACGGGATATGATTTCTTTTAAACTCGAGATAGTCAAATTCTTCCAAATAAATGAATATTTTCGGTATTCATTCTTGTATCAGGAATTTTAGATATTATGTCCTAACTTACGGGACGTAATTCTTTTTCTCGATTAACGTGAAAATATGCTTCTCTCCTTAAATTTTTCAAAATTTTGATAAAGGATCATATTTTAAATTTCTTTAAAGTTTTCAATTCTTAATTAATTAACAGGGTACTAATTTTGGGCATGTCGAGGATGTTAATCCTTCCTCGTGCGTAATCGACTCTCGAACTTATTTTTCTGAATTTTGTAGACCAAAAATTGCTGTTTTGAAAAAACCAAATTATTTATTAAAATAACCATTTTTACGAGGTGACCCGATCATATTTCATCAAAAAAGATTGGTGGCGACTCCCGTTTTCGTTTTCAAAATCTAAGTCGACTCCGTTTTTATCAAAAAAATGGTGTCAATAGCTAAAATAAAACAAATCATATTTTAGATGATATTGGGGTAGCTTACCCCATACATTATTTATTTAAGGCTTAACTCATAAATTATAACTTCAATTATGTCATTTTTCTCATATTGGTACCTAATTTTTTTTTTGTCACAAGTAGTATCTAAACTATTTTTTTTTCCAAGTTGGTATCTAAACAATACTTTTTTTTATCATTAGTGATACTTAGGCTATTCTTCAGTTACTTATTATACAACAAACTGTTATATCCGTTAAAAAATTCAGTCAATAATAAACTACCACATCATATAAACTTTTGAAAAATATTTTTTAATTGTTTTCTTTTCTTTTACATTATTTCTCTCTTTTTATTTTTTTCTAGTTGTTCTCTTTTTTCTTCCTTTATAATGTTTGACAATGCCGACAATACTCCAAATTGGCACTCTCGAGGTCGAGATGCTAGCGATTAATTCTCTTTTCGAATTTTACCGCCTACTTGCTCAACCTAACGGGATTGACAAATTTATTTTGTCAATCAAAACTAGTGTTTTAAGACCGTCTGGTTGGATTGGAAACCAGTCCTAAGATAAGGGTGGAATCAGTTGACTCATGAACTGACACAAATTAGTTAAACCGAGCTAAAAATTGGTTGAATTGATTTTCTTTATTTTTAATAATTTATTAAATATATAAAGAAAATAATACTTTGTCTTTTCTTGCTACAAGCCAATTTTTAATTGGTTATTTTTTTTAAAAATAGACTTAGTAATATGACTAACGGTACTAACTTGGGAAAAAAAGTAGTCTAAGTACCAGTTATGACTAAAAAAAAGTTTAGGTACCCATATGGGAAAAGGGGTATAATTTAGGTAATAATTTGTTGGTTAAACCTTTATTTAAATTAGTTTTTCTCTAGAATAATGCACGTATAATAACTACTACTCTTACTACAAGACGCTTACCTAGCCAACATTTAGATCCAGCTCTACCCAAACTTTTCTGGTTCACCCTAACATTCCCCACCTATCTGACTGTTGCTGAGCAGTTTTTAGATATCAAACGGACCTCCCTAGAAGGTAATCTTAATGTGGCTGATTTCCCCTCCTTTGCAATCAATTTCGCATCAGCACCCGCTGGTCTAGCTAATTGTCCACCTCTCCCAAGTGTGATTCTATGTTATGATTTCAAATGATACAAATTTTTTAATTTATTAAGATTTTGCTAATAATATGATTACAATTTTTTTTGAATAATCTCATTATAATCTATGATCATATGTGTTCTTTTTAACATAATATCTAGAACTATCTATAATCCCTCCCCAATCCATAAATAGGAGGATAATGTGCTTCAATGTACTCGAACCCACGTCCTCCTGTATCGGCAACAATACCCATGCCAATCGAGTTAATATGATTGCAAAATTAAAACATAATAAGTTAAATTTTAAATTTTAAAAACATGATAATTGTAATTAGAAGCAATTTAAGCAAACTATAATATTCAATGAATAAGTGAGACTAATCTAAAAAATCAAAGTTTACATTCTCATGATTTCAACACAATGGTTAAAGAATAATTATTCACCTAAACAATCACTTAAAAGATTTTTAGTAATAGCACATATTAAAGTTATTTGCGTACACTACCACAATCACATGGTAAAATTAATTACAGATCACTTATGTATAATTATTAATGCTTTCCGTAATGGTCCCTTTTACTTGGGCTTGAACTCTATGGCCCCATTTTAGCTTTACCCTTCTCCATACCTTTGCCTTTAGCTTTAATGCCCACAAACCTTGCTCTAACCATTAATTTTCCCATTTAAAGTTGAATTCCCCAAAGGCAAGTTAATCCTTGTTAAACCGCCATCTTGTAGTGACATTAGGTCATCAAAATTTGATTTTTCGATAACTCCTCCCTGACTAACTCGCCGTTTTTATTGCCGCCTCTCTTCACCATTCAGGAGCCATAGTCTTTTTCCTCTATCCACGGAATAATGGACAATCTGGTAGCTTCTCTACCTCAAAGCTACTTTCATTATTCACCTCCTTTAGGCTCTCGGAGCACCCTTCCTTCAAGTGGCTCTAACGACCACAGTTAAAAACAAATGTACGGCATGACCTCATATTCAACCGGTTATAAGTGATTATCAATCCAAATCTATGATATCAATGGATTACGTAAATCAATGCAAAATACCATCTTAGCAAACTTCCCTTAGTGCCACTACTATCTGTATTGCAGTCAATCCGAACCACTCGACCAATGGTATTGCCAATGCCCCATAGAATGCTTTCTTGTATATCTGTTGGAGCTGAGAGCAACTAACAACAAGTTTCAGCCTATTGCTTGAGCAGCAAGTGTCGTGACTTGCAGCAGAAACAAGCAGAAAACTAAAAAGAATAAAGCAGGAAGAATGGAGAGAGTTTTTGAATGAAAACTTGATTAAATTCATTCATCAAAAAAATGGCTTAATGCCAATACATAAATCAAGCTTCTAGCTTGTCAAGACAGTAGGTTAACCAAAACTATACCTACTACCACTAAGTTTCCTAGTAAATTGGAATGATAACTTGTGCAAATGAATAAAGCTGGTAAACAGCTCAATCACCATCAAGTTTACATCAAATATCATCTTATCATAGTTCAAAATGAACTAGGTTACATTACATAAACAAAAAAAAAATTCAAATGAAACTAAACATCATTGCTTTCTCGTGCAAACTGCTGCTTCTGCATGGTGGTCTTCAATGCTGCATGCTAACCACCTTTCAACACTCCTCCTTGGTTAGCATGTTGCTAACTCCCATCTTCATTCTTAAGCTTTGAAACCTTGAAACATTAAGAGGTTTTGTTAAAATATCAGCTAATTGTTCATCAGAACTGCAATGAACCAGTTTCACTTCATGAGCTTGTTGCATTTCTCGAACTGCATGAAGCTTAATGTTAAAATGTTTTGTCCTCCCATGAAAAACAGGGTTCTTTGCAATTGCAACAGCCGATTGATTGTCACACATTATCTCTGTTGCTTCCTCTTGTTCAAGGTTGAGATCGACTAGAATTTTTCTAAGCCAAATGGCTTGATTGACTGCTGCAGCAGCTGCTACATATTCTGCTTCTGCGGTAGATTGAGCCACCAGTGCTTGTTTCTTTGAACTCCAACAAAATACTGCTGAGCCAAGATTGAAAAAATAGCCTGAAGTGCTTTTCATATCGTCCACTGAGCCTGCCCAATCACTGTCACTGTAACCAATCAGATTTGAATGCTTAGCCTTGGTATACAACATTCCATAGCTCAGGGTTCCCTTAATGTACCTGAGAATTCTCTTGCCTGCTTTAAAATGACTTTCATTGAAGCAATGCATGAATCTCGAGAGTAAGCTCACAGCATACATTATGTCTGGTCTAGTGGCAGTAAGATATAACAAACAACCAATCAGACTTCTGTAAGTTGTCTCACACACTGGTTCAAAAATCCTTTGACTCGATAGCTTTCCTCCAACAGCTATTGGTGTGTTGGTAGCTTTGCAATTCTCCATTGAGAATTTTCTGAGAATCTTCATAGCAAAAGTCTTCTGACTTAGCCAAATTCCTTTCTCAGCTTGCGTTACTTCCATGCCTAAGAAGTAGGACATCAACCCAAGATCTGACATCTCAAAATGCTGTTGCATTTTGGCTTTAAAACTGACCAGCATATCTTGATCTCCTCCTGTCACCAATAGGTTATCGACATATAATGAGACAATGAGCTGAGTTTCTGCCTTGGTCTTTTTGACATACAGAGTTGGCTCGCTAATACTCCTCTCAAATCCCAAACTGATCAAATAGCTGTCAATCTTGCTATACCAGGCTCTTGGAGCCTGTTTCAAGCCATACAAGGCTTTGTTCAGCTTATATACCATATCCTCTCTACCAGACACTTCAAAACCTTGAGGTTGTTCCACATAAATCTCTTCTTCAAGGGATCCATTTAGAAATGCTGACTTTACATCAAGCTGATGTATCTTCCACTCCCTTTGTGCTGCTAATGCCACTACCAATCTGATGGTGTCAAGCCTGGCCACTGGTGCAAAAGTTTCCAGGTAGTCTAATCCATACCTTTGACTAAAGCCTTTGACAACTAACCTTGCCTTTAATTTGTTTAAGCTTCCATCAGCATTCTGCTTGACTCGATAAACCCATTTAACTCCAACGATTTTCCTGTTTGCTGGCCTTTCAACTAGATTCCAAGTTTGATTCTTTTCTATCATGCTGATCTCTTCTATCATTGCTTGCTTCCAGCCTTGTTGACTTTCTGCCTCTTCAAAGCAACTTGGTTCTACCATGGCTACTTGAGCTCTTTCATAAACATCAGCCAATGATCGAGTTCCTCTGATTGGTTCATCATCCACATCCATTTCAAATGTGTCTTGATTAGTTTCAACTTGATCAGATGCAAGTTCTTCAGTTACAGCCTCTGGTTCATTTTTATCCCAGTTCCAGCATGCCTTCTCATTGAACACAACATCTGTACTCACAAGGATCTTATTTGTAGAAGGTTCCAGCATTCTATAGCCCTTTTTAACTGCACTGTAGCCTATCAGAATCCCTGCTTGAGTTCTTTTATCCAGCTTTCCTCTTTTCACAGCTGGAACTTGTGCATAACATATGCAACCAAAGGTTCTGAGATGAGCCAGTGATGGTTTGAACCCAAACCAAGCTTCAAATGGAGTTTTCTGGGCTAGGGCTTTAGTTGGAAGTCTATTTTGAAGATAGACTGCAGTGTTTACTGCTTCAGCCCACAGGGTTTTAGGCAGATTTTTCTCAAACAGGAGGCACCTTGCTATGTTCATCAAACTTCTGTTTTTTCTTTCACTGACCCCATTTTGTTGAGGTGTATACACATTGGTCAGTTGGTGTTTAATGCATGCATTCTTACAATAGAGTTGAAACTGAGCTGAGGTATACTCAGTTCCATTATCTGACCTTAGTGTCTTAAGTTTGTGGCCAATTTCAGTTTCAACAGCAGCTTTGAACTTCAAAAACACATGAGAAACTTCTGATTTTTGTTTCATAAAATAAATCCAACAATATCTTGTATGATCATCTATGAAAAGAATAAAGTACCTGTTCCCATTGAGAGATTCGGTCTTCATTGGTCCATACACATCAGTGTGTACAAGCTGCAGCTTCTCTGATACTCTCCATGCTGTGTTTGTAGGAAATGGCAATCTTGCTTGTTTTCCTTGCTGGCACACTTCACAAATTTCATCATTCTTCACTGTTTTGATGAAGTTTTCAGCTAATTCTTCATTAATCATCTGAGCCATTGATTTGAAGTTAACATGTCCAAGCCTTTGGTGCCATAGCTTGGAGTCATCAATGGAGGCAATACAGGCTGAATGTGAGTCATCTGGCCATTCCACTTCAAAACACTTGTCAGTCATGGTGACTGTCATGAAATTTGATCCATTTGGATAAAAAATTTGGCATTCTTTCTGCTTAAACACAACTGAGTATCCTTTCTCTAGAAGTTGAGCTATGCTGAGAAGATTTCTGTCAATCTCAGGTACTAATAGCACATTCGAGATGACTTTGATGCCTGTAGGAGTGTATATCTGCACATCCCATTTTCCTTCAGCCTTTATAAATTGACCATTTCCAATTTTTACTTTGGATTTACAGGTTCTGTCCAAAGTTTTGAAAATGGTTGCATCTGGTGACATGTGGTTTGTGCATCCACTGTCCAGCAACCAACCTTTTGAGCATTTCTTCTCAGCAGCTAAGCAAGAAACAGCAAAGACCTGCTCTTCTTGATCACTGCTGTCTTCAGCTACTCGAGCTTCAACCTTTGGTTGTTGAAATTGACTCTGCCTTGGCTTGGTTCTATTTTTGCAAACCCTTTCAACATGGCCCTTCTTCTTGCAGTGTTGGCATACTGTATCTGGTCTGAACCAGCATCTGTCTTCTGGATGACCTGGCCTCTTGCAATGTCTGCAGGGCTGGTCATTGCTCCTTGCAGCATCATTCTTTGGCTTGTCTCTCCAGGCCTTCTTGCCTTTGTAGGCCGTATTTGTTCTTGCCTGAAAGGCACCTTCTTGGTGCTCCTCCAATCTGCTTGCTCTCCTCTGCTCTTGAGCATATAGAGCATTGATCAACTCTGTCAGGGAGATGGTGGACAGGTCCCTTGAGTCTTCGAGAGATGAGATTTTTGCCTCATACCTCTCAGGCAGAGTTGCTATAACCTTCTCAACTATCCTAGCTTCATTAAACTGCTCTCCAAGGAGCCTTATGCTGTTTACAACAGCCATAATTCTGTCTGAATACTGCTTGACTGTTTCTTCTTCTTTCATCTTGAGATTTTCAAAGTCCCTTCTCAAGTTGAGAAGCTGTTGTTGCCTTGTTCTCTCAGTCCCTTGAAACTTTTCTTTCAGCTTGTCCCAAGCCTCCTTTGGTGTTTCACAAGCCATGATTATTGTGAAAATCACATCTGAAACACAGTTTTGTATGCATGACATGGCCTTGTGCCTTTTTGTTCTTTCATCAGCATGTTGCCTCATTTGAGCAACTGTTGGATTTGCTCTGAGAGGTGCTGGCTCTGCATCTGAATTGACTACCTCCCATAGGTCGAATGCCTGCAGGTAAGTCTTCATTTTGACTACCCAAATATGGAATCCTTCTCCATTAAAGACAGGTGGTGCAGCTGGTGAAAATCCTGAAGAAGCCATCGGGTTCCTTGGTTTGAAACAACAGGTCCACTAAGACAAGGGCTCTAGATACCAATTGTTGGAGCTGAGAGCAACTAACAACAAGTTTCAGCCTATTGCTTGAGCAGCAAGTGTCGTGACTTGCAGCAGAAACAAGCAGAAAACTAAAAAGAATAAAGCAGGAAGAATGGAGAGAGTTTTTGAATGAAAACTTGATTAAATTCATTCATAAAAAAAATGGCTTAATTCCAATACATAAATCAAGCTTCTAGCTTGTCAAGACAGTAGGTTAACCAAAACTATACCTACTACCACTAAGTTTCCTAGTAAATTGGAATGATAACTTGTGCAAATGAATAAAGCTGGTAAACAGCTCAATCACTATCAAGTTTACATCAAATATCATCTTATCATAGTTCAAAATGAACTAGGTTACATTACATAAACAAAAAAAAATTCAAATGAAACTAAACATCCTTGCTTTCTCGTGCAAACTGCTGCTTCTGCATGGTGGTCTTCAATGCTGCATGCTAACCACCTTTCAACATATTGTTGGTGCAAGAGGCAGCAACAAAAGAGAGAACAAGAGCACAGAACATGAAGCAATGTGCAAGAAGCATTTTTACTTGCTCACAAATGTGCAGCAAGGGAGCTAATGGCTGATAGCTCATTCAGCTCATCCATTCAACTAGAAAAAACATACATTTATAGTCAAATACATCACCAAATAGTCAACTAACCCCACTAATCAGCATTGGGACTATTAAAACATTGCTTGTACACATAAACAAGCCACCTAAACTAGTCATTCAACACCTACTGCATCAAGTTGTCATCAACTTGTCCATTTTAAACTAGATTAATTAGAATGAAACTAAAGAGAAACCTTGCTGTTACAGCAAGCATATGTGCTGTAGCATGTCATCAAGCTGCATGCACTTCAACCACAAAATGTAACAGCAGCATGGTTGGCCAATTTCCAATACTCCTCCTTGGACTCCATGCTGCAAATACCAGTCATTCATCAAGTTTTTTGAACTTGGCAGCTCTTAGATGCTTTGATTCAAGCTGACCAATTCATTTTCTTCTTGCACAAACAGTTCGTGAGTATAGTTGCTTGCCTTCATTCTGCCATTTTGGCTTGCAATTCGACAGGCTCACACTTTGCTTACTGTCTTCAAGCTGCATGCACTTCAACCACAAAATGTAACAGCAGCATGGTTGGCCAATTTCCAATAATATCACTTGTAGCAAACTCCATAATCTAATCCAAAGTACAATCATATTGTGCAGATATGCCTGCTCTACGATGAAAGTCGGGTCCCATGGTTGCAGTATACTGTATTACATTGAATTGAATAATTAACTCAACAAAGAAACTCACCGGCACATGTTTTACACAGCTGAAACCTAAACCTCAAATCTCAGTGTCTCAACTTTGACATTCCGACCAAGTCAGTTATCATTGGCTATAATATTTCAAGCATGACTATAACAACGTAAATAAGCCTATTTCAAACAATCCTCACTCGCTTGCAACAGGAGGGCATTAAGCGATTTTGGCTAATGAATACAGAAAAGGATCGGGGCAATATTCTTGCCGATGACATCGGATGAATATCGAATGATATGCATTTTCAGACATCGACACAGGGAAATAATGCGACAAGAAGAGAAGTGCTGAAATGGGCTCTAGTTGCAACAACAACAACAAACATGTCAGTCTCGTGACCCAAACGCTTGTTCCAATTATTGTTACGTCATAACCAAAAAAATAAAAAAAGACAACGTAAATATATATATAAAAAAAAATCAACATCAATACGTGGGTTGCATTTCAAGAAGTGATACTATTTAGCATTCAATGTTTTGGGTTAATGCTATTCATAAAATTCAACGCATCGGTGCAAGAAGTATGGTTTTGGGTGCCTCTGACATTGCAGCAGTCTAAAGTGGAATTGAGATCTATAGATTATTATGACAATGGAAACTGCTAGATCAAGAAATATCCATTGTGGATATGACAAATGGAAATTCAGCTATTTGTTCCAAGGATGTGTCTATCATTTTCTTGTAGATAACTGATA
Source organism: Gossypium hirsutum (assembly GCF_007990345.1). Classification (NCBI taxonomy): domain Eukaryota; kingdom Viridiplantae; phylum Streptophyta; class Magnoliopsida; order Malvales; family Malvaceae; genus Gossypium; species Gossypium hirsutum. The sequence goes on from NC_053447.1 coordinate 60,826,139, forward strand.
TTGAGATTCTTGATGTTTACTGTAATTTCGATTCAACCTTTCTACTGACCCTTCTTTTATGTAATGATTTAGCTTTTTTGACATCTTTAATGGCTTACATATATATTGGTGGCAATTTGTGGAACAACTTCCCTATTCTGATATCATATCATTTCATCACAAAGAAGGTAATAATCAAGCGAATATTCGGTTTTATTTCCCTTTGCAACTTGACGATTTCATGCATTATTTGATTCAACTTCACAAATACATTGCTTTCATATTTCTCTTCATATACTTACCTACACACATTTCTTTTTTTGCTTGTAAACTTATATATGTTGATGGTAACTTTTTTCCTTTTTTTAGTCATTGTTGATGTCTACCAAGAAATATCAACGAAGAAAAGCTCATAAACCTTCTTCCCAAGTGAAAAATTGTATCATTGGACATTATTTTGGTCCCCGTCTTAATATTGATCTCCATTTTCTTTATATATCTTTCGGCGACTCATTCCTATTCAAAGATCATATATTGTTGTTTAAAAGTTTCCTTTTCAAATTTCCTCTTTCTTGGTAATTTCTTACTTTTTTCTAGTTGGTGACATTAGTTTCTCTTTTGCTTTATTCTGTTTGATAGAAGGATTTCACTATAATTAACTTTTATGTTTTTTCCCTTTACAACTTTTTTGGTTCCATTGTATATTATTCTTTTGGTATTTTTACTCTGAAAATATATTATCATATCTTGTATTTAGCAACATTTGAAATTTTGTCTATCCAATTTCCTCTTACTTTTTCGATTTAAAAAAAAATCTAGTTCGTAATGCTTTGTTTACTAAAATCATAATGATTTGCTTCTAAAGTTAGGATGACCGAAAGCAGAGGTGAAACCAGAAAAAATATTTTTTGAGATAAAATTGAGTTAATATAAAAACATTACTATACTAAATTACATATAAAAAGATTGAAGGATACGAATACTTCTTTTCTTGTCTGCTTCAAGAAATTCTAATGCTTCCAGTGGAGGGGTCTCAAATAGTTGTAAAACCTCCTTTTTTTGCAAAGGCCAATTTGGCTAAACAATCCTCGCTTTGATTGTGCTCCTTAGGAATGTATCTTAATATCCATTGACCTTCTTGAGACAATACGTGGTGGATTCTTCTGATGAGAGTAGAATTTGAAGTCTTGAAAGCACTTCCATGTATGGCTTTAACAACCTCTAAACTATCTGATTGGATTATCACCTTGTCATGGCCTCTTCGTTGGATGAGTTTTAAGCCATTAAAAATGCCCCAATATTATACGTAAAAAATCGAGCATTTCCTTAGAAATCGGTTAAAACGTAAATTTATCAAATTTAATTAAAAGTAAGAAAGTTTAAACTTAATTTAAAATAAGATGAGCATCCATTGTGGACTATAGTGTCTATACTCTATAAACATTAGTCAAGGGGTAGATATAATTACAAATTTTAAATTACATTTAATGCACTAATTTTACTTAATTTAAAAAATCAATTAATTGCAATAATGGAGAGAAAGAGGAATTTGGGGTTGAGAAACTTAGAATCATTTCTACTCACTAAAATACAAGAAGATAAAACCGACAAGGGAAACAAAAGAAAAGTGGGGAACATATGAAATATAGAATCCTTTTTAAAATACAATAAATATTAGATGGTATAATCTATAAACAAAACAAGGTTTTGTGGTTCACCTACATGGGACTTTTAGACTCCCCCACTGAAAAAGTGACATATATTCACTTGAATCTTAGTTTAATTTATCAAGATTAATGTAGGAGTATGTGGATTCATAGGGGTTTCAATTCCTTATATTTTTATCCTTTAATATTTATAAAATTTTAATTTAATTTTTTAAATTTTGTAAACAAAAAAATTTCTTACTTTGCGCTTATGAGAGTGATTAGTATTGAAAGTGTTTTTTGGTTAACTTTGTAAATAGGTTAATTTAGTGGTCCATCTGTAAAGTTAAACAGTAATAAAACATCCTCTTTAGTTCATTTTACTTTCTTTCAATCACAGTGTTGTCCATGTTTATTACTACAACTATTTTTCTTAATACCCCAAACCACCAATTTTTGCATTCACACTTAGATTATATATATATTTAATTCAAATTAGATCATCTAATCACATTCCCTAAAATACATTTGTGTTGCAAGATTTGAAAGACACCAATAAAATCAAAAAAAACTTTATACTATTAATTTCTATGTTCTGCTGCTGTCTAAAAGACAATCAAAACCCCACAACATATCACCTTTTCTTTTTATTTCTCTCTTGCATTGGGATTCGACCATGAACGTCGTACAAACTTCACGGGGCCGTGATAATCCTCGATGCACAAATGATTTTGATTTGAAATTTGGTGTGAAAAAAAATAACCCATCATCGTTAATTAGGTAAAAACTAATAAAATTTGGGTTCACAACAAATTTTCATCATATATAATTTTGGCTTCTAATTTACTAGGTCTAGTGTTTCATCATAAGGTTACTTTATTTTTTTAAGAAACCAAGGTTGGAGTAGAATGGAAAATAGGCTTTCTAAAGCTGTTTATATGACAGCCTTTGTCTTGGTACTTCGCCTTTCATAAGTGGTCATAGTCTCCTTTGAACTTCTGTTGAGAAGAAAATTCTTGAAGCCAGGCTTTTCTCTCAATGGTTCTTTGAATGCTCCACTTAACTTTAATGTACTGGCCAACCAAATTAAATTATTATTATATAACTTGATTCTTGTGTCATTTTATTATCAATCGTTTGTGTTTTTTGAAGAGTATCCATTACACACTAGTAAGTTGGGTGGATTTTGCTATTGTAATTTTGGATTATGAATCATAATCACTTTAAATTATTGAACAAGAAACAATATTAGCGACATTGACAAGGTTGTATCCAAAAAGTAAATAAATGAAAAGGTGGAACCATGTTAAGTTGCCCAACATCAGTCTATCACATACATTATTAGTAGGGTAAAAGAAAAGAAAGAGTAAAATTACTTCTTACAATTCTTTTGGATTTATTTATTAAGCAAACCAGTCGATCCTTATTATTTTAATTGCAAAATAATAGAAATTTAATTTGTATTTATTTTCAATTCAGATATATAATATATATTAACTTTGAGATGTACTCATTAAATTATTTTATATAAATTTAATTACTTAAAAATTTGATTAAAATATAAAAGTAAAACAATATTCCAGAGTTAATAGTGTAATTAAATAATTATATATTTAACATGTGTTTGTATAAAAAATTGTAAAACAAGAAACAAGTACTAAAAAATATAATTATCTATACTATATGTTATAAGACATGGATTCAAATTCCACCAAAGACAAATGTTAATATTTTCTTGATGGGTGAACCTTATGTGTCCGCATGGGTTGCCTTATTAAGCACTTGATAGATGCTTTCACATCAGGCTCCGTCAATAAGGCCTTAGCTTAATGTCAAGGTTAAGGCTTGAGAACTTTAAGATCTCAAGTTTGAGTATCACTTTGTCTAAATCATGTGTAGGTTCTTAGTTAATATCAATTTTGGTTTATGTCTCACTATATGTGGACTTTGTATATATTTATTTTGGTATAGGTATGGATATATTGTGATTATCAACCTGATCTTGTTTTTATAATGATTCTGGTTATAGTTATTCGGATACATTCTTTGTAATTGAAATTATAATTATATTGTAACTTCAAAAACAAACTTGAAATAACTAATAATTTTTTTTATTTTTAATTGAAACTTATTAAATATAAAGCTTGAAAATAACAAAAAAAAACTACTAAAGGATAAAAAAGTGTTATTCCATATAAAATTTATTTATTAATTTTAGAGGTTGTAGATTTCATAAGCAAATTTTTCATCAAGCGTAATGGGATTCGAATAATTTCCCTTATTAGTATTATAGAATAAAGTTAGAATTAACTTGCCTTTTGTTATGGTTGATGTATTATATGCAGTTAGTGAATGCAGGAATATGTGAGTTTAAGTACATTAAAATATATTATCTTACTATTTATAAATTAGGGAAGGATCATACCTAGTTCCGAATACTGTCTCACAAAAAGCATCAAATAAAAAAGAATACTTTTAAACTTTTTCATTATTCCTGGCAACCACATCAATAAAAAAAACATAAAAAGGAAATATAAAATAAAATTGGTTTATTTGAAAATTACATGATTCTGGGGAAACCAACAGAAGCTTTTTCTAATACAGCTCATGGTAAATTGGCCTACAACAAACTACAGTACTAAAAGAAATTGGAGAGAGAGAGGATTAGTGGCAAATATTAAGCAATTTTAGGGAAACAACCCGAAGGTGAAAAACCTTTCATATAAGTAACATATGAAGGTGGAAATTAAAAAGAAAAAAAGAAAGACAAATTACAGTGGGATGGTAAATTAAAATCATGGAAATTGTTTTCAATTCAACACAGCTTCTTCTTGAATCCTACCTAACAACTGATTTACTGCTGTTGCAATATCATCCACTGAAGTCAGCTTACAATCATCTTCTACCTGCACTTTCCAAAACCAATTTTACTAAATTTTGCTACAAGTCTACAAACTGTATATATATGTGCGTATGTATGTATGTATCTATGTATGGTATTGCTAACCTTGACACTGAGAGAATAGAGTACAGTTTGATCAACAGTTGTGACATTGAGATGGAGGATATTGAGACGCATACTATTCAACCCTGAAACCAGTTTCAAGAGCTGTGCTGGTCCCTTTTTCGACCTTATTTTGAGGTTTGCATGGCTCTCCACCATGGTAACTTCTATGTCAGCTATGGCAGATCGGGTCCCAACCATTGACTCATTCATGGGGATGGAATTGTTATCACCCCGAGTCGAGCTCGTTGAGTACTGTGGGAATGTGAAGAACTCACCAAAAGGCGATGAACAGCCACTACTACTCCCATTTGGTCTTTCCTTCGTTTCTTTCTTAGCACTTAACAATTGAACACAGTGCTCAAGCTCCTTCACGAAATTGATAGCTCCTCCTATAATTGAAGCTTGATCTCCCTAAATATTAACATTTTTGGTAAGCATAAAACTTTTTAGAACATAAGGTTAAGAAAGAGAAAAAAAATAAAAATACCCTTTGGACATAAGATTCAGGCATGAGAGAACGAAGAACTGAAAGATATTCATTCATTTGTCTTCTCCTATTACGTTCAACAGCAATGTGGGTCATTCTTTGATTCTCAATCTCTTCTTTGTTTTTACGGGTCTTGAGTCGACGTCTCTTAGGACGACTAGTTGAAGTATCCAAAGCTGAAGATGATGATCCATTAACATTATTATTAGTAGCTTCATCAGGTGGTGGTGGCGGAGCCATTGAAGTTGGTGAAGAAGAAGAAGAAACCCAATAACTATCTCCGCCATTAACGAAATTATTATTAGCTTCATCAGATTTTTTATTGTGATGAGGAAAATGTATGTCTTCATAGCTCAAATTCCCTCCCAACAAGCTGTATAGATCTTTGCTGTTGTAACCAAACAAATCTTGCTGAAAAACAACAGCTTCTAGTGCCATTTTTCTTTTCTCCTTTCTCTGTAAAAAAAAAAACTAAAGAAAGGGTTTATTATTATTGTTTAAATAAGATACCCAAAGGCCAAAACAAGAACAAAAAAACAAAAAGAGTTGGGGATCTTAGCCTTGAGGGGTTCAACTTTGGGGGTGGAGAAATGAGCTTTTTAAAGGCATTTGATGAACCCCAAAAGAAAAATAATAAAACATACAAAAATAGGAGAGAGAGAGAAAGCAAAGGAAAAAAGGGTATAAAAAATACCATTTTTCATTTTTTTGAACTTATTCGTAGGTATGAAGCCAACATGCTCTCCTCTTGTGAGCCATACTTTGTCTACCATTGGCTTAAATGATGGAAATTATTTTTGCAAGGAAAAGAAATCCTTTTCAAGAAATATATGAAAAAGACACTTTGAAATAAATAATGAAAATGATGGAAGATATTTAGGAGATTTAATTAATTTTTGGATAAAAACCCCTTTTAGAAATTATGGATAACACCTTTTCTTTTTTGTTCATAACATTCTATCAACTAGTAGATCTTTTTTCTTATCACCCTATTCACATTCATATGTGTGACCAAAATATGTCATGTCTAGGAAAAAATTAGCCAATCTTATCATCTCAAAAATTTAAGGCTTTACTGCATTACCATTTGGCTATGGGGGTAAAGAGGGGTCTTGCCTACCTCTTGATTACGCCCCTGTTAAGTATCGTCATAGTTTTATCCTCCTATTATAGAGAGTGTATCTTTATTGTGGGGCGATTCCATGCCATGACATCTCTAGACATTTTTTCGAACAAAATCTCTTGTATAAAATGAACAGAAGTAGCTTTAGTGCAATGGATGAAGAAAACCCACCCCAAGTTGAACCCTATTTTGTTCATCATTTTCAAGGAATGTTTTATGGGTAAAGTCCTGATTTTTGTTATTCCTTATTAAGAACAGTGACGAACATGAAGGAGGCGAAATGAGGTTGCGCGTGGAGTAGATAGAGAGGGTTTGAATTACAAGGAAGAGAGGAGTTGCTCCTCGTCATTTGGTAATAATACGGTCGGACGTACGAATTACATTGATTCAAGAGAAATAATAATAAAGAAATGAAATGAAAAGGCTGACAGTTGCAGAGATTCTTGCCATATTTTGAAAAAAGAGGGTTAGAAAAACAACGAACAATGCCTCATACTTAACCCTTCTTCATTTTAATTTTCTTTAGAAAGTTAAAAGGCATTGTTCGTCAGAGATGACATGTGATTTTTAATTTTTAAAAAACTGCTTCTTGTTTTTCTTTTATATATATATATATTTTTAAAACTGTTACTATGTTTTTTCATTTATAATTTTTTAAAAAAATTCAAATGTATTTATATTTTATTACTCAAATGCGTTTAAAAAAATCTTATAAAATTATGTAATTAGGGGTGAACAAAACTCGGTTTGATTCGAAAAAAATTAAAAAAGAATTCAAATTTCGAGTTATTTGAGTTGAATTTTACCATTCGAATAACAAATTTTTTTGTCCCAATAATTTTGAAAATGTGCAAACTGATCTCTCTTGACAAAAATTACAAAAAAAATTCAAAATATTTATAAAAAAAATGGCTTTATGACAAATTTGACCACTAACGTTTAAATGTTTTGTCAAAATGGCTCTAATTGTATTTTTGAGCTTTTTTTGGCAATCAACCTTTGTTTTTTTTCAAATTGCTTTTTCTAACAAATTTGATGAAAGTTCCGTTTAAAAAATTAATGGGGATGATGTGTAATATTTTTAATGAGCTGCAATTTATTAACCCAATGAGATGAAAATAATAAAATAAATCAATCATACATGAAACTAAAAAAAACTCTTAATTTAAAGAAAATAAACATAATTATCTAAAAAAAAGGCTCCAAAATGCATGCTTACGTTTGTTTCTTGAGAGGTTTAACAAATCAAACTGAAAATACTGAATGTGTGCATTCATTTTGAAACATTTTTTAAATAATCACGTTTAGTTTCTTTCAATTAAGAGTTTTTTTTTAACTTCATAAATTATTTTATTATTTTATTATTTTCGACATGTAATTATTTTATTGGGTTATCTAAGTAATAAATTATATCTCATTAGAAATATTCCACGTATGAAATTCCACATCATCCTGATAACATTTTTAACGGTACCTTCATCAAATCTGTTAAAAAAGGCAATTTGAATAAAAGAACAAAGATTGATGGTCAAAAAAGGCTAAAAAATACAATTAGGGCCATTTTGACAAAACATGTAAATGCTAATGGCCAAATTTGTCATTAAGCCTAAAAACATCTAAGGAATATATAAAGAAATTTAAAAATTTTCTAAAATAATAATTTTGGGGCCTAAATAAGTTAATTAATGATTCAAGTTTAACATACTAAAATATCTTATTATCATTATTATTTTGATTTGAAAAAGTTTTCGAATATATATGGTTTCAAATTTATCTGCTATAACATGGAAATAGTTATATTGTAACAAGATTTTAATTTGACATATTTAATTTTTTAATTTAACTCTAACAATTTCACTTGATTCGACTCGAATTTCATTTCACTCGACTTGATTCGAAAAAAAAATTCACATCAGATCAGGATGATAAAATAGAACTCGTCAGCTCGAAATTCTTTTATTCGATTCGATCAAATGCTCACAGCTAAATGCAATTACTAATCAAAACAAGTAAAATCAACTTAAAACCAAAATTTACAATGAAAGAATAAAGTAAAAGATTGTATCAAAGAGAAAAGAGAAAATAAATCCAAAAATATTATTGGAGGCATGCATAAAAAAAAAGTCAAAATTTTAAATTAGTCAGTCAATGTTAAATGGAGTGTCTGAAAATTGAAAATTCTAAAAAGCAAGCTTTTTTGTGTGTGTTAATGGCTGCTAATTTACAATCCCATCTGGTCAAACTTTTTCATTTGATTCATGACAATAAAAATTGGATCAAAATTTGATGAATGTTGTTCGAAAATTATTCTCATCCAAATTTAATTTAATCAGAGGGTAAACAATTTCAATTTTTATTTTTTTATTACAGAAGAAAAAGAAAACCTAATAAAGAAAACATTAGACACAACTGGGGTCTAGTTTGAGTGTGTTATAAAAAATAAAATAAAAAACATTTGTTGTTAAAGAGATACGTTGACAAATGAGTGCTTAAGAAGATTGCATCTTCCTAATTTGGATTAACCTTAATTTAATTTATTCTAAGTCTTTAGCCAGTTTGTGTTTGTCCTCAATACAACATGAATTAATTAGGGAGTAGATGGTAACCAAAGTTTTAACTAACAACATATTGTGCCTTCGTGTATCCACCTCGTTGGTCAATTCAATATTTAGATTAGCTTTATTTAATTAGCTAATCCCTACTACCACTCTCACTTGTAATTTGGCTCTTTGCATTAAACAAACCTAGATTCCCTCCTCTTCTTTGTTTTTTTCATTAATATCATAATGATTATGTAAGCAAATTAAATAAAAGGGTAAAAAAAGTTAAGCTTATACGTTCGAGTTTGAAGATAATCTTATCTAAAATCTATTTAAATAATATTTATTTTTCTGTTCCAACTATTAAATTGTTTTCATATAAATTAATTAGTTGTCGTTATTAAGAAACTTGTAATGAAAAATAAATTGATTGAAATATGAAAAGGTAATTTTTAAAGTCATTTCAGTAATATTTTCCATATCATTAATACATAATTTTGGTAATTTTTATACCCGGAATCTAGGACCTCAAACCCCAAACCCAAACCTTGAGTTTAAAGTTCAAGATTTGAATTTGGGGGTTGGAGTTCGAGATTCAGGGTTTTGGAGGATAATGCGTTTTACCATAATGTCTAAAACTATCCATAGCCCATTCTCAACCCATAAATAGGACGATAATGCGTTTCAACACACTCGAACTCACGTCCTCCTACATTGACAACAATGGAACCCTTGTGAAGTTAAAAAGCTCTACCTTAGTTTGTTGTTATTATTAATCAACAAATAAGTTTTAAAAATAACACATGTTTCAATCAATATAACATAAAATAAATATTTGTTACACTATATATGATATTTTACAATAAAACCATAAATTTAAAGTCTGGAAAATCTCCAATTAAAGAAGGGAGCGGATAGAACTTAATATGTGCTACTCAAATCAAATCAAGAAATGAAACAGTATTGATAGAAATTGCTTATCATAATTGATAGACCATTTTCTTGTCCTTATTACCAGGCAATGCCGGGACAAGTTTCTAAAAACATGAGTCCATGCTGCCAAATATATACGTTCACTTCAACTCAACTCCATTACATTTTTAAAATATTCATTCTTAGACTTAACTCATTTTAAACCTCTTAGTAGAGTTTTGATTTATAGAATTTAAACTTGATGTGATATTTAGGAAACATTGAACTCTTTACCTAAGTACCCAACCATTGAGTTAGTTAAGGCTACCTTAGGCCGGTTGCTACCATGGCAAAACCAAATGCATACATGGTATGGAACTTGGGGATTTAATGTAATATCAAGTCCAACTTGTTCTCTTTTTCTTCGAAGTCAAAATCATATATCTGCATCATCTACAACCTACATAGCAACTAAACGAATTAATAGATTACACGATGGTTGAACTTTTGAATTCTCTTATTTCATTTATGGACCAGTTAAGGTTTCCCTTTAGATTAGGGTTTTATGCAAAAGAGAAAGAGAAAGCTCAATCAAATTCAAACACACTATGCCCCGTTCCGAAGGGAGTCGGTAAGAGACATTAAAATCACTGGGGGCCATTGGTTAGCCCATTTTGGTCATATCTAGGGTTTGAACAAATGCCATTCCATTGATTTGGTTCCATGAATGCATACATATTATATATCGATTTAGTGATAAAGGATATACGGGCGACTTTGTCGGTATCCGGTCAAGGCTTAAATGAATAAAGAAGAGGCAGATTTTTCAAAGGATTTGGATTTTGTTGTTGCCTGAGATAATTTTTTACCCCAAAAACACCTCCCATTTCTCAGCTCTGGTTTTAGGGTTTGTCCCTTAATTTAACTTATTACAGCAAGGGGACACTCTTGTATAACAGCTCATATCCTCCTTTAATTAAACCAACCTTAGTAGTGTAAATATATATAATATTTGATTCCCTTACCCTTAGGCTTGGCCGCATTGTAGAGGTTTTTTTTATTATTATAAAAAGAGCAGCGTTCATGCATTTTTCTTAATGAATGCATTAGCTGGTAGGTCTAGAATATATATAATATTTGAGTAGAAGAAAAGCCTGGAAGTGATCTGTTCCAAAATTTGAGCATGTAATCATATATGTTGGGAACTGATACAAATTACAAAGCCCATAATTAGTTTTTTTTTAATCATGCATGAATAATATACATGTGTGTCACTGTGAGTACTATTTAGATATACTTACTTGTAATTTTACTTGATACTCTCTATCCCGTAAACTTTGAAAAACATGCATTGCCATATGAATTAAGTATTTGTAAGACAGGTAGTTGAAGTTTTAAAATGATACAGATAAGGCGAAAACTTTTTAATGATATGATCCCTACAAAGTTGATATTACTTTTTGCATTATTAGCAGTGTCCAACACCATTGCACTTTATGTCAAATAAAATTTTGATTAAGGTGCACCTGGCTGCCCCCCTTGAGATGACTTTCATACCGTATTTTATTTTATATGTTCTTTAGTTCTCCTTTTTCCATACTAAAAATTTTCAACTGTTGAAAAAGGAATCAATAGCCTTCATACATATAATTGGAAGTCTTGAAAGCATGCAAAGGCTATCTAAGAAATAGTTTGATCAACAAGATTTGGGTATAGGTACATTCTTAACTTTGAAAATAATATTATTAGAAGAGTAATCTCGAACCCTAAATATGAATTATAAAATAAATATTGTTATATCCCTTTCGATCTGGGACATATGGTAACACCGTAAAAGGATCCTGGTCGACCATCCTTATGAGGCAGCCACACGCTTTCTATGGAAAGTCTTCACTTGACACCCGCTCTTCTGTTCAAAATGCGACTCTTTAGGTCATTAAATTCTACATGAGCTTGATTACTTTACACCATGATTCAAAAGGAATGACAAATTAAATGCATCACATTACAAACATCCTTCCCATGCATCCTACAATAGCATGATAGTAGATCCACCACGTCAACACCACCAAATATGTAACTTCCTCTAAAAATACCCCGATGTGATGAAGAAAGGATTAACCCTAGAGCACTCACGCCTCCTTTCTATCCTCAACATACTCCTTTGCAACTCCAATCTCTTTGTTCATTTACTTCCTCCGGCTCATCACCTCTATTAGCACCATTACATCCTCTTTCGCATCTCCTTCGTTGTTGGTATCCAACATCAACATATATGATGAATGTTAAAAAAAAAATTGTTTTTGACATTGAATTCATTTGTCTCGTAGGCGCATCACATTGGTGACTTTTCCAATACAATGTTTCTTCCCCTAATTACATAGTATTTTCAAGAACTTGAGGGAGCAGACCTAACAAAAGAATTAATTTGATAAAAGAAAAAACCCAATCAATTAAATGGCAAACTTTGAAACGATTTTCAAACATGAAAAGCTATCTAATTAAATTCCAAAAGCAAACACATGGGAAGTTTTCATTTCCTTGGCTGCCCAATGTCCCCCCCCCCCTCTCTCTTTCTCTTCCTTTATGAAACAACGTTTTTTACTTGAAATACTGTGCAAAACACAAGTTTCCAACAGAAGTTAATGATTACACAACGCATTCTCTCCCCAGCTGTCTTGTAATATAAATATTATATGTGTGTCGTGGGGATTAGCTAGAGACAAGAGGAAAGAAGAAGGGATATTGCTTTAGCTTTACTTCATGTGAAAAACACAAGGATATTCGGAAGATGGAGAGTGATGAAGACTCATTTTGCTTTTTAATCCTTTCTTCAAGTGAAAAAGCACCACTCGATTTTTTGTGGGGTCTCAATGATTTGTAATTTTATTCTCTCTTCACTACTTAATTGCTTATATTAGATCAGAACAACTGAAAAAAAAATTCAGATTTGATGTCACAATCTATAATTTTATGGATGATAGATAATAATACATTATTAAAAATAAAATAAAATGAATTTAATTTTAAAAATTAGTAATGATGCATGATGATCAAGTTCAATAACAATGCATCCAATTATACATTATTAGTACATTAAATATTATATAATATATATTATTATTTTAAGTTAATTATCAAGAATTGAACTAGATTCTTAAAATATGATACTTACCATGTTGTTTGGTTGGGACAAGTTGAAAAATGTAATGAATATTTCAAACTTCAAGATAGATTTAATTGTAGTAGCTTTTTTTTTTTTGTGTTTAACCAGATGAAATAATCCAAAAAACTCCAAAATATTTTTTGTCAATGCAATTTAGCAAAATAATTCACTTAAATGAATTAATTAAGATAGTTGCATTGAATCAAATTCCTACATGTATCTTCGTTACAATTAGAGAAAAAAACAAAGAAAATCAATATATAGAGAGAGAGAGTGTGCCACAATGCTTACCTACCTACCAAGGCTACCCTACCCAAATATACCATGGCATTGATTCATTATTATGAATCATTAAACACCAAAAAAATGTTTCATTCACTTCCAATCAAATTCTTCTCAAGGCTGTTTGGGTATTTTATATCTCTCAAATGGATGCGGACCAATGACTTCTTTTTGCTACGGCATCATAATTAATCTCTCGACGTGTCTCAACCTTCAATTGCATGTTTTCCTTTTTGCTATTGCACTGTGAAGTTATGATCCCACCATCCCCCCCCCCCAAAAAAAAAAACTCATATTTAAGAAATATACTTTCCAAAACTCTTTATGACTATGTTAGTAGCAATGTGAAAAATGTAAAGTAAAAAAGAATCACAAAAGAAAACATGAAGATCACATCAAATATATAAAATATATCATTACATATAACACTCATATTTAAGAAAGGTTGACCAAGACAGTTGGTCAAGGAAAAATATAAAAAAAAATGACTACCCTTGGATATGGCTTGTTGTGCAAGTCAGACAAGAGATCCCAACGTCTCTGATCATGTAACATCCTAAAAATCGGCTTAGAAGAAATCGCGTTTTGGAACTAAAAGAGATCATTCCTCGATTTGAGTTTAGACTTTGGAAATTCTTGACAAGTGAATTGGTTTGGTTCAGTGGTCAAGTGTTCTGGGTATATGTGTGAGGTTTTGGGTTCGAATCCTGTTTTTGGAAATTTTGTCATTTTGCTTAAACTCTTACCTTTGAATGTTGGTTTATAAGTTAAACTCAGTCAATTAATGTTAAAAATGAGCCTACTAGTTTACTGGTTTAAGTTTTTGTATTCTATTTGGTCATGTGTTCGAATCCTGGCTTGTGTATTAGGGAATGTTTTATTTTTGCATTTCAGCGGGTGGTAGTTAGTCAGTTGGCTATTTACAACCTTTCAGAAAAATCCGGTGAAGTTTCTACATCTTTTTACTCTTTTCTTTTCTTGCTATATTTCTTCTGTTATTCATTCCCGATACTTAGTCATTTGTTTTGGTTTATTCCTTTCAAAGTGACCGTTCCTTTTGTTACGTTACGTTGTGCTGATTCTGTGCGAGATCTGACTTATCTTTCTAGTTCAATTCGTTTGCCGATAAGTTCGATTTAAATTTTTGGTGTCAAAATTTCTTCGACATAACTGTGATTTCGGAGTGTTAGTTTGTAGCAATTTGACTACGAATTAATCGTTTTGCTGGGCAATTACTTATCGTTTAGGGATAGGAATTCATCCTTATTGCTCCTGCATCGAGCCTGTCAGGTGGGTGCCGAAACCCCTCTTTTTATGCATTTTCAGTCGTCAAAAAACGAGACTGTCGACGCCACACGACCAAGGACATGGGCGTGTGCCCAGGTCGTGTGAGCCACACGAGCAAAGACATGGGCGTGTGTACAGGCTATGTAACTCATTGTTTACACTTTAGAACCACGCGGCCAGGGACATGAGCGTGTGCCTAGGCCGTGTGAGCCACATGGGTAAGGACATGAGTGTGTGCCCAGGCCGTGTGAGCCACACAGGTAAGGACATGGGCATGTGTCCAGGCCATACAACTCACTGTTTATGATTTAGAACCACACGGACAGAAGACATGAGCGTGTGCCCGAGTTGTGACACGGGCAAGGGCATGGGCATGTGTCTAGGCCATGTGGCATATGAATAGGATCCGAATCTTATTTTTGAGGCCGTGAGTGTTGCCCAGCACAAGTACCGACCTCCATAATGTATTTATGATTTGAATTTGATCGTAAAAGGACTATCTGATCCTCTAAGACTAATTTATGAATGATATATGCGATATATGAACGTCTTAAACTGATGATGAACAACTTATGATCTGTACGTATATCTGTTATGTTTGAACCTAAGTGAGTAGGATCCATCAGGACGTAATGTGCTATTATCTATGTGTGCGAATTATTATGTACGATCTGTATTCTATTAAGTTTGTTGGTATGCCTTTACATTACTCTGTTGATGAAGAGTATGTGATATTTGAACATGTTTGACTGATTGTTACTGATTCTGATTTATAACAGTGTATGTGACTTCATGGCAAATCTGATATGGTCCATTAAGGTTTGATAAGTCCGTTTTACAAAACATGGACTCCTATATTTACTGATTCTGTTATTGAGAGATAGCATGACTTACATACTCATTACTCTAATTCTACATAAGCATGTCATGACACATTGCATGGGACTTGGGTGAAGTAAAAGGAGGAACTTTCTAGCAATTTAATGATTTGCATTATCTGGTGGTTTTCCATACTTCTGTTCTGACAGTTCGACTGTACTATAGTGGCTTGACCACATATCTGTTCTGACAGTGTATCTGTGATTCTGGTGGCATTGTCCATGTTTATCTATTGGTATGATTTGGATGGACGAGTTTTGGGTAACTCTATTCGGTGTGTAGCGGAGCGGGGTAGGAAATCTCTGAAAATCGGCATTATGTTTTCCTGAAAAATACTGCATCTGCATAAATATACATACTCTGTTCTGCTCTATTCTGTTCTACTCTAGTCCATTCTGTTATGCTCTGCTCAGTATTGATTTACTATGTTCCATCCTATTCTATTCTGCTTTATTCAGTTCTGTTTTGTTTGCATTACGATGTTTTGCTCTATTCTGTTTTCTTTTATTCCGTAGTACTACCCTCGTTGAAACCTATGTGATGCTCTAGATATGTTCCATACTGGTTATACAACTATTATCAAATGCTTGCGTTACTATGATTTATATATTATATTCTGTTTATTTGTATTTGAGTTTGGTTATATGCGGTGCTTAGTAACTCACCATTTGTCTTACTTTTATCTGTTAGGAAGACATTTGGTTTAGGATCAGATGACTAAAACAAAACTACAAAATCATTTAAATCGACTAAAAAAAAAATTCTGATTTTCAAAGTTAAAACTCTGAAAAGAAGTACGTTTTTACTACGTTGGTGTAACTCGTCCAGATTCTACTTAAACTTCTAGGCCAAGTTTAGGGTGTTACATTTAGTAGTATCAGAGCCAAGTTTAAAAAACTCGGGCTATGGTTTTTGGGTTCAAAACTCTTCTTGAAAAATGTTTGAAGTAAATGAAACTTTTGAGTGACTTCGAGATATAAGGTTTTAAAAAAAACATGTGTGTTTAGATTTTAATTATTTTCGAGTCTGTAAATAGAACATTCGAGATTTCAACGTTGATTTGTAAGTATCTCCACTTTAGCTATGTTAAATGAGCTAACATATGTTGTAGTGTTTGATTACTCTATTCTAGTTAGAACTGTGAAAACTCTGTGAAAACCTCTGCTAAAACTTTAGACTTAGGATTGTTGATAAACCTAAATTAACTCATAAAATCTTTTAAACTGTAGATTGGTATACTAAGTATATGTAGTCCTAATCGTCAAGCAACTCAAGTCGAGTCCCCTGCTCGGGGTACTAAAATCTGAGAATATACAAAATTGTAAGGACACTCAAATTTAAGGGAGATAGTTAAGAAATGTAGGCGTTGCGGTGCTCGGGTTGTGTTCAGTGATTAGCAAGGCTTGATGAGACCTAACTCAAATCTGTGGGTCAAGAGTCTGCGTTTGAATGACTCCGGGCTATAAGAGGAGTATGAGAATCATTGATCGGAGTCCACGATCTAAGGATTCTTAGTGATTTTGTGATGTGTTATTGTGATAACTTATGTGAATAAATGAAAAGTAGTTAGAAATATTGTTCATTTTTTTATTAAATTTGAGTTACGCAGCGACAACGTAGTGGTTTGTAAGAATATGAACTATATATATTTTGCAGTTTAGAAACTGATGAGATTGTGGGAATTTTGGGGACAAAATTCTTTTAAGGGGTAGAAAGTTGTAACATCCCAAAAATCGGCTTAGAATAAATCACATTTTGGAACCAAAAGTGGTCATCTCTCGATTTGAGTTTAGACTTTGGAAACTCTTGACAAGTAAATTAGTTTTGTTCAGTGGTCAAGTATTCTGGGTAGGTGTGTGAGGTTCCGGGTTCAAATCATGTTTCTGGAAGTTTTGTCATTTTGCTTAAACATTTGAATGTTGGTTTATAAGTTAAACTCAGTCAATTAATGTTAAAAATGAGCCTACTAGTTTACTGGTTAAGTTTTTCTATTCTGTTTGGTCATGTGTTCGAATCCTGGCTTGTGTATTAGGGAATGTTTTATTTTTGCATTTCGGCAGGGGGTATTTAGTCGGTTGGTTATTTAAAACCTTCCAGAAACCTCCGGTGAAGTTTTTGCATCATTTTGCTCTTTTCCTTTCGTGTCATATTTCTTCTGTCATTCATTCCTGATACTTAGTCCTTCGTTTTGGTTTCTTCCTTTCAAAGTGACTGTTCCTTTTGTTACGTTATGTTGCGCTGATTCTGTATGAAATCTGACTTATCTTTCTCGTTCGATTCGTTGACTGGTAAGTTCGATTTAAAATTTTTATGTCAAAATTTCTTCAACATAATTGTGATTTTAGAATGTTCGTTTTTAGCGATTTGACTGAGAATCAATCGTTTTGTTGGGAAATTGCTTGTCGTTTAGGGAAGGGAATTCATCATTGTTGCTTTTGCATTGAGTCCATATCAGATGGGTGCCGTAACATTTTTTTTGCATTTTCAATTGTCAAAAAATAAGACTTCCGATGCCACACAGCCAAGGACATGGGCGTGTGCCCAAGTCATATGAGCCACACGGGCAAAGACATTGGTATGTGTCCAGGCCGTGTAACTCACTTTTTACGCTTTAGAACCACAAGGTCAGGGACATGGGTGTGTGCCTAGGCCGTGTGAGCCACACGAATAAGGACATGGGCGTGTGCCCAGTCTGTGTGAGCCACACAAGCAAGGACATGGGTGTGTGTCCATATAGCAGATAAGGAAATAGGGATTCAATAAGGAATTCTATTTTCAAATGTTTGGTTTGATGTGAAATGTTTATAGGAAAAAGGATAAGTAAAAGTAAGTGATATTTTAAAATATTATTTGTTTTAATTGTTGGTTATAATAATAAATTATATTATATTTTTACAAAAAAGTACTTAGGTTCGAGTTTTGAAGATAATGCTGTTGAAAAGGATAATCATTAACTATAAAAGATATAGTTGTGGTACTTACCTTCATAGGTTGATTTAGATATCCCTGGTTGCTTTGTCGAGCACCTAGGATTACTCCCTAGACACAATAGCTTATTGTGGACCTCTTGTTTTTTACAAATGGTGCCCAATCTACACCAATGTAATATACAAGACTGGATGTAACAACTCGATTTTTAGTGGTACCGAAAAAGGCAGCTTTGAAACCCCATTTTTATAAATTGAGTCCATCAATATTAATATAAATATTTACGGAGGTTGAAATAAAATAATATTAAAATTTTATCCTTCAAGTTTTTTTCTATTTATTGCTCAATTAGAGTTGTTATGTTACTCACTATTACTGACCTGTTGCCCGATTGGGTCCTGACTCGTACTCTACACGATTCGAACTTTGGCTTCACAAGTAAGGTCCTCGTACCCTTCTGAGACCGCACGATGTGGTTTCGCACCATAATATAGGCAAACCCACATCGTATAAACACGTGTTAACGTAAAAGTATGGAACGTATCGACGTGCACGATAACCTATCTATGATATCACATCCATGAACAATAACCATATCATATAAATACATAGTTCAACCTATCTAAAGAGGACACACACCCAAAAATACTCAACAATTTGGTGCAGTGAGTGTGGACAGACTTTCGATCTTCAAATTTTTAGATTGCTAAAATACCAAAATGACTCACCCTAATGAGAATTTTCCCACTAATTTTCCATCAGGCCAGGCAGTAGGTTTTGGCACTGGTAATCAACCCAGTGAGGTAGACCTTTTTACTGGTTGGTTTGCTGACCGACTAGAGAATTTAAGTAACTCAAGCCATGCAGGTACATCCAACTCTTTCGATCTCAACACTCCTTCTGGTCAGAGACTGTATTTCCCTCTAATCAGGGAGCATCGCCATAACAATTATTCGGTTTGCAGAAGTAATTGAGGTTGATGAAGGAGCAAATATCTCAATAAAGTGCTAGTTTCGAACAACAACAAGTGTTTCAGCAGGAATTGTTAAGACAGCAAAGAATTGAATGTAACACCTTCCAAGAGGAGGATGTAGGGGCACATGCAAAGCCATGGAAAAACGAAATAGATGCTTTGAGGATTATGGTTTATAGGTAATGACACATGTATAACCTTAGAATTGTTTTGACTTATTATGAGTTTTGATATTAAAGATATGGGAATTGATTGTGAAGTGAGGTCTAGTATGGTAGAATGATTAGGTAATGAAGGTAAGGGTTGAATTGATGTTATGGTGATAGGACTTTAGTTATTAGGTCTGGTTGAAAAAAAAAGAATATTTAATGAAAATGGTATCAGTAGTGGCTATATGTTTGGTTAATGAAGGAAAGCTCAATGGTATATGTGTATTAGTTGTGGGTATGCATATAGGATATTGTTGTGGTTAGAGAATTAGTAAATTTGTAGGGAAAGAATTTAGTCTATAATTTATTTCCTAAGTTTGAAAGGTTTAGTATTTATATTAAACTATTGGGAGGAAAGGCAAAAAAATACTTTCTCCAAAAATGGCATGTTTGGAAATATATCTAAAACACTTGTAAGTAGATGAATATCTCGAAATACACAATGATAGAACCTAAATTGAAGTTTGTAGTGAATTTAAGGGCACGAGTTTGGGAAAGAAAGACAACCAAATTTCTTTTAAAAAAACATAAACATTCTTTGTATTCAATAGCTTTTCATACGGAGAAATACTTTTTAGGGCCTTTGTTGATAATAGATTGAGGAGAAATATTACATTAGAGAATGCATCAACCTAGTAAGTTAATGGCATACTAACTTATGTGAGAAGAGAAACCTATTTCAACCACCTATCAACGTTTTCTCTCAACTATCCCTTCTTGACCTGATGTGTGGGGGTGTGTTAATCTGTGTGTAATGCCATGTATCTTGAGGTATAGCAGTAGTGCACCCAATTCTATACCATCATCTATCAATAAGGCCTTAAATTTTTTACTTGTAACATTTCTGTTTTGTTATGAAAACTCATAAATGCTAACTACACCTTAGTCTTTCTTATTTAAAAATATACCCAAGAATACCTTAAATACACATTTGTAAATGCTACATAGTATGTAAAACCATCTTAGCACACTGATGCATGGCATCATAAGTCTATAATAACTAGTTCCAAGGGACATTATAATTTGTTAAAGGCTCATTTAAATGAAGTTTGTATGATTTCTAAGCTATTAGGAAATGCACAGAATTAGTTGTTTATTCCTTACAAATGGAACATTACAATGTAGTCAAGCTTTGGTCAATGTATCAGTGGCTGGGTGACCAATCACTTTATGCCAAATTTTTCGACACATTTTTAGTGAAAAAAAAATTACAAATACCTCGAAACTTATGATTCAATACATGAACATCACTAACTATTATTGTACCTTTTAGGATGAAACTTGTACAAGCATTTACTTTTTGAACCTTATAGTAGTACTTGTAACACCCAATACCCGTCCTAGATGACAAGACCTAGTCTGGAGAGCCACATTAAATATTTCTCAGAACATAAATTCTAAAACTTAGTTTCAAAGTCTTCCAACCTAAAGAAATTTCACAAACATAACATTTACTCCAGAAATTATCATTTAGAAAGTTAAACATCTAGAAACTATTGAAATTAAACTAATAATAATAGTTGATAAAAAGTGTGACCGAGCTCCTGATCCGCTGACCTAATCAAGTCTGTGGTTTACCTGTAATTCAGTCACTAGAAAAAATGAATTAATAACTCAATAACGAAACAATTATATGTTCAAAAAGACTTAAAGTTAAACCAATAATGTCCCAAATTCAGATTCAAAATTAGATATAGAAGATAATCTGTTTAATTTAACATATCAGAATAGATCAATCAGATAACAAGTCAGTTCATTCCCAAACACAGAACAGATCAGAATAGACGAAATTTTCTACACTCATCTATTACATACCATCTCCGAACAACCCGACACACCAAATTGAGTATTTAATACTCATCCAGCCTTACACACTATATTGAAACTTTGACACGACCTCCAACAAAACCAACGTTTACCGACAACTTGTCGGAAAAATCTCGAGACAACATGAGGAGGATCACTTCCCTCGATATTCTCGCCTAAAGAAAAGAGATCAACAATCACTTAGCAGAGAATTCAAATGAAACAAACATAGAAACTCCATTTCTATAAATAAATGAAAAATCAATAGAAACTTCGCGAAACTACAAGAAATCACAACAGAACTTACACAAAGATCTTCCAATGACACAATGAAAAACTTAAACCCTCAATTAGTTCCGATAGCCACTTCCATAATGCAATAAAAATATACAAAAAGAAGAAATAGAAAAAAAAGAAATGAAATTAAAAAAATGAAATTAAAAAAGGAAATGAATACGTTAACTTTTTTTTAACACCCCTAACTCCCTCTCTGTCGTCAGATTAGGGCCAAGGGCATTATTGACCAATCAGAACATTTAATTCCAACAAAATCAAATGTGGAAGCTAACTATTAACAATCATACAAGGCAATATATATAGTAATTTAATATTTACGTAATAGTCTTTTATTCAATCTAATAATGAATCATACTATACAATGCTAAATTTGGTCTTCCACTGTCTAAACTCTTATCACTATTTATCCCCTCTTGAAAGCTAGAAGGTGGATACATAACAAGACTATTCCAATTATTAGCATCAGAGTATTGGTCCATACTGCGACTATTACTACCTTCGATGATATTAGTAGAATGACCTACTTCACCTAATTCGAGTTTGCTAATTCATTTCAATTCAGAGCAAAAGTTACTCTTACAGCCCCTACTACGAGTGTACGAGACCCTAAAAATATTCTAAAAATAGGAAATGACTAATTTGGAACAATTTTAAAAGTTTAGGGCCATTTTCAAAAATACCTTAAAACAGGGGACACACGGCCATGTGGCCAGGCGGTTTGAAATGCCTGAGACCATGTGACTCTCGAAATTGGGACACATGGTCGTGTCCCAGCTCGTGTCTTCGCCCGTGTAACTCACTGATTTGAGACATACGGTTGTGTCCCAGCCCATGTAACTCCCTGACTTGAGACACACGATCGTGTCCCAGCCCATGTAACTCACTGACTTGAGATACGTGGTCATGTCCCAGCCCATGTCTCTGCCCGTGTAGCTCACTAACTTGGATCACGCGGTCATGTCCCAGCTCGTCTATCAACCTGTGTGGAAACTACACATATACTATTTTTCAACACGCCCGTATGAATGCCTATATGTGTCACACGGTTGTGTGATAGACTGTGTCCCAAGCTGTGTGTACCTAAATGTACCTTAGAACTCAAGTTTACCAAATGGTGATTACTTGGACACTCAGCTAACAGTTCTCTAGCCATTTAACCTATCCAAAGCACAATTAAACATGTTCAAATCATACCAAAACAACCATCTTAAGTGCCTAACCAATGTACCCTCATTGGTACTACATTTTATATCTTCAAACACATCAACAAGGTATCGTCCATTAAAGACTTTCATCCATACCAATTTTACCAATATTGAACTTACACTTAGATACTTAGGCTATCAAGCTTTAAGTTAAAAACACATACCAAAACCTAGTTTCTACCATAACCATATATACAAGTGATCATTATTTCACTTCAACCCAAAATAACACCACATTCACAAACCAACTTTCAACCAAAGACTTCCTAGGTATATGCCATTACAAAATGAAATATCACCACACTTAAGCTCGATTTTGAAGTTGGATGCTAATTCGGTGATATTTTGAAAAGAACCTAACCTGCGCACAGGAAACAAAACCAAACGCTGAGTAGAACTCAGTGATATTTCTATAATCTAAACAATTTAAACTTGATATAAGTAGTTAAAATATAATAAATGTAACAAGTAATGCTATAAACATGTGTATCAAATCAATAATGAAAATTTGCTCATTCTTTATTTGCATTCACTAGGTTCCACATTTGCACATACATAACATTGACATTTTATATAAGATTTGATGATTCAACTCATGCAATGGCATGGTTCATATTTATTTTCAATTCATAATTTCATTACAATATGCACATCCAATTTCATCATTTCATAATCTATTTCACATCTTGTTTCCATTTTCATCCATTAAAATTTCAATATTGAGTACATCGATTTTATCATTTATATTTTCCCTATTAACACGACTCAGACTCGGAAGGATACACGGATCCAACCAACACACCAGTTTTGCACCTAGTACCTCATCAAATAAATATGAAGTAATAATTGTGCCCATCGCTTTATAAGTTGACAGCTAGTGTCTCATTGGTTAAACCAAAGTAAATTGACACCCAGTGCCTCATCGAATCGAGGTCGAAAAAATCCCTGAATTGTTCTTATCCTATGGCATGCTATCTATATTCGACTGAGCCCAAACATTTAATAGGGTTTCATTTCACATTTCAATATAACCAGTGTCTCATTTCCATATATATACATTTGTAACATATAGGAATTTTATTCAAGTCATTAATAATCACAATTCTCAAAACATATATTCAATTCATCATATATACAAATACGTACATTTCTCCATACACACATTCAAATCTTGAACAATATTAAAAATTATAGCATGGGTTGGGTAACTCTAAGTGCCGAGATTCTGAAAACATAAAAATTACAAAAAACTGACTAAATTGTACTAACCAACTTAAGTTTGAACCCTAAGTTCCTTAGATTTGCCGTAAGTTTCTTCTCATTTTCTTCCTTTAATATTTGCATATAATAGTTTTGGTATTTATTACTATTATTTATTATCATTATAATTATTATTACTAGTTAATTTAATATATAACATATATATAATATACACATGCATATCATTTACCCCATGACTGGCCACCTACACAAAACCATTTATTAAATGGTATAATTACTACTTTAGCCCCTTTAGTTTATTTCAATCTATAATTCAACTTTTAACTTTAACGTGATTTAGTCATTGTACCATAACAGCTCCTAATTCATGCACATCACCAATCCAAAATTTAATTTGTCTCTAATATGACTTCGTAACTATTTTTAAAAATATTTACGGGTTCGGTTTGAAGAAACGAAGTGTCAAAAATACACTTTCGGACATACATAACTATTGGGTCGCTACATTTTTATTTTAACTACCAATTAGACTTTTAACATTTAGCAAAATATTTGTAACGCATACACTGAGACTCAAATACAAGACTAGAGATAATACATGAGCTTATCCATTGAACCACTAAGCTCATCGTTGACACAAATTTGCACAGAATTAAACTTAAGTCAATAGCTCAAGAGTAGAGGTTAATTTAAAATAAAATAGCAAAACTTCTTAAAAGTACTACTAAAACCTTTGACCTCAAACACATACACAGAGCACATAGCCACAAATACAAAGACTTAATTACGACAGAATTTAACGGTCAAACATTCAAGTTTTGGGGCGTTACAGTACCACTCTAGAATGCGAGTCCTTGACTTTACAATGACATGGGAAAAACTTAAGAGTCACATGTTTATCCTTTGTAAATTAGGAAATCAACAATATTTTTTTAGTATTTTTATGGATATGTAGCAAATTTCTACGTCTAGTAAGTAAAGTTGAATCTCTAATACTAGATATAGGTAATGAATTGCCTTTCCAAACAAAAATCTGACCAATCTTACCCGAACCAATGTATTTGCTACCACTTTTTAGGTTCTTCAAATCATTAGTTAAATGGTGAGTTGCTAATAAATTTGGATACCAAGCATTATCGTCAATAATTTCTGGTGTAGTAATAAAGACTTTAGTAATGTGTGATCAACCAAGATTTTGTCAAAACTGCTAAGTAGCTATTTGATTTGGTAGTGAATAATTGTGAATAGTAGGTTGCCACTCAGTA
Source organism: Gossypium hirsutum (assembly GCF_007990345.1). Taxonomy (NCBI): domain Eukaryota; kingdom Viridiplantae; phylum Streptophyta; class Magnoliopsida; order Malvales; family Malvaceae; genus Gossypium; species Gossypium hirsutum. The sequence continues at coordinate 60,851,351 of NC_053447.1, forward strand.
TGAGTCTGTACAAAGAGATTGTACATATAAGGAGTGGGTGCATCTGTCGTAGTTGAAATAAAATTGCACATTTTAAAATTTTGCACCAAATCTATAATAGCATTTATCAACCAAATGGCCTAGTTTACCATAAAGTTGACATTCTGTTCTATATGATATATATCTACCACGACCAAGCTTTTATTGTCTAAACCAACATAAGGTTGAAAATATGGTGTTGATATGACGATTATACCCAGTAATGCCATTACTCATATTGCTCATATTATAGATTTGTTGTTGAATTGCAATATATGCTAATGCATTGATACAAGTCATCAAATATGCTTTTCTAGTTTTTGCTTCTTACAAGATTGTAACAATAACTTGTAGATCATATGGTTTTTAATCAGTTGTTATGTAACGACCTAAACATTAGTGGTGTGAAAAAATGTAGTTTCAAGACCCCGTTTTTGCAAATCAAATTCGTAAATATTTTGGCGAGATAATGTTTAATTAGAGTTCAGGGATTAATTTGTAAAAGGGTCAAAATTTTAATTATTAAAGAAATTATAATTAGAGTTGAATATGTAGGACTAAATAAATAAACCATTATATATATAGTTATGATAATGGCAAGTTAAGTTATATTATATGTTATATATTATAAACACTTAAGTTATAATAATAATAAATAATTTGGTTAATGGGATTAAAAGAATGAAAACACATTATTTTCCCAGTTATGTTCATGCCACTGGGGGGAGAAGAAAAGAAACAACCAACGGCCTCAAGGGGTTTTAAGCATTCAAGTTTCAATTGGTTAGTCAATTTAGTCCATTTTTTTATAATTTTTATGTTTTCAGAATCCTGATACTTAGAACTATCCGACCCACGTTGTAATTTTTTTAATACTACTTAAGATTTTAGATGTTACCATTGTTGAATAGCTTTAGTGATTAAATTGATAGATTTTTAGGTTAAAAGTGAAAAAATGACTAAATTATGAAGTTAATTGTTGATTTCGAGAATAGGGACCAAAATGTGAAAATTTTGAAATTTAGGGGTAAAAATGAGAATTAAGGGATTAAATTTGGCTTAGAGTGGAATTGATATTAAAATTTAGAGGAATCTATAACACAAAAGAAACATTGAAGTATATTCATTTTGATCTGTGGGGGCCATCCAGAATGCCTTCGAGAGGTGGAGCTAATTATATGCTAACTTTATTGATGATTTTTCTAGAAAAGTATGGGCGTTTTTCCTGAAGGAGAAAAGTAATGTGTTTTCTACATTTAAGTCTTGAAAAACCATGATTGAAAAATAGACAGGAAAGCAAATAAAATATCTCCGCACAGACAATGACCTGTGCAAGTCAGAAGGGATCGTGAGACACATGATAGTTCGTCATACTGCACAGCAATATGGCATTGCAGAACGAATGAACAGAACGATCATGGAGAAGGTTCGATGTATGTTGTCAAATGTCAACTTACCAAAGTCATTTTGGGCTGAAGCAGCCTTTAGTGTATGGTTTTTTATCAATCGATCTCCATCCGTTACCACTGAGAAAAAGACTCCACAAGAGGTATGGTCTGGTAATCTTGCTGATTATTCTAATTTAAAGATCTTTGGATGTCCTGCGTATGCTCATGTTGATAATGGAAAATTGGAACCGAGATCCATTAAATATGTTTTTCTTGGTTATAAAGCTGGTGTAATAGGGTATAAGTTATGGTGTCCTAAAAATAGAAAAGTTATTATTAGCAGAGATGTTGTTTTTGATGAAACTGCTATGCTACCTAACTTATCTCTTAAAGACTTTTCCAATAAAGAAAATCAAAGGCAAGTAGAGCATCAGATTAATACAGAATATACAATAGAGTTGACTACTGAAGCCAGTACAAAAATTTAAAATAGAGTTGCTTCTTCACCACAATACTCTATTGCCAAAAATAGAACTAGAAGAGAAATTAAACCTCCAAAGAAGTATGCCGAGGCTGATCTAGTTGCTTACGCTTTAAATGTGGCTGAAGAAAAAAATACAAACCAAGAGCCATCTAATTATTCTGAGGCGGTTAGTTGTGAAGGCTCAGAAAAGTGGATGTTTGCTATGCAAGAGGAGATGGAATCACTACACAAAAGTAAAACATGGGATCTTGTGAAACTTCCTAAAGGTAAAAAAGTTGTTCGTTGTAAATGGGTGTTTAAGAAGAAAGAAGGGACTCCAAGAGTTGAAGAACCCAGATATAAATCAAGGCTTGTTGCAAAGGGTTACAGTCAAATTCCAAGAGTGGACTTTACAGATATGTTCTCTCCAATTGTGAAGCATAGTCCGATTCGAGCTTTGCTTGGTATTGTGTCCATGCATGATTTGGAGCTTAAGCAGTTAGATGTAAAAACTGTATTTTTGTATGGAGAACTTGAGAATGATATTTACATGCAACAGCCAGAGGGTTTTACAGTCTCAGAAAAATAGGGCTATGTTTGCTTGCTGAAAAAGTCTATTTACGGTTTGAAACAGTTACCAAGACAGTCGTATAAGAGGTTTGATTCCTTTATGACTTCTCATAATTTTAAAAGAAGTAGCTTTGACAGTTATGTTTACTTTAAGAAAAACAGTGATGGTTATTTTGTATATCTACTCCTTTATATTGATGACATGTTGATAGCAGCGAAAGATAAAGGAGTTATAAGAAATGTCAAAGCCCAACTAAGTGAAGAATTTGAGATGAAAGATTTAGGACCAGCAAAAAAGATACTTGGTATAAAGATTCTCAGAGATATAAAAGTAAGTAAATTGTACCTAAGTCAGAACGGGTACATTGAGAAAGTTCTTTGCAGATTCAATATGTAGAATGTTAAGCCTGTTAGTACTCCTTTAGTAGCCCATTTCAGACTTTCATCGGCTTTGTCTCCACAATCAGATGATGAGATTGAGTACATGTCACATGTTCCATACTCTAGTGCAGTGGGATCTCTCATGTATGCCATGGTTTGTTCACGTACAGATTTATCATATGCAGTTAGTTTAGTTAGCAGATACATGACGAATCCCGGTAAAGAACATTGGAAAGCAGTTCAGTGGGTTTTAAAATACTTACGAGGTACTACCGATGTTTGCTTACAGTTTGGAAGAACTAGAGATGAAGCCATTAGGTATGTTGATGTTTATTTTGCTGGAGACCTCGATAAAAGAAGATCTCTCACAGGTTATGTCTTTACAATCGGAGGTTGTGCAGTCAGATGGAAAGCCACTTTGCAAACTACAGTCGTTTTGTCTAACACTGAAGCTGAGTACATGGCGATTACTGAGGCTTGTAAAGAAGCTATTTGGTTGAAGGGACTCTTTAGTGAACTCGATGAAGACCTTCAAATCAATACAGTATTTTGTGACAGTCAGAGTGCCATATTCCTTACAAAAGATCAAATGTTTCATGAGAGAATAAAACACATTGATGTTCGATATCATTTTATTCGTGATATTATTGCTCGTGGTGATATTGTTGTGAGCAAAATTAGTACTAATGAAAATCCTGCAGATATGATGACTAAGTCACTTTCTATAACCAAGTTTGAGCATTGCTTAGACTTGGTTGGTGTTCATTATTGAAGATAAACCTTTAAGGGGTTTTATGGAATAGGTGGAGAACTTGTTTGTTGAGAGTTCGCGATGAAGAACTTGTTCATTGAGAGTTCGCGATGAAGAACTTGTTAGAATTAAGTGACCCAAATCTTTATTTAAATAAAATACAGTGGTAAAATACAATAGAAGTAAAATCCCTATAGAATTATACTTCTTTTATTTTCTTTTAGAATAAGGTTTTTTAAAATTTTATTAAACTCCATCTATTTGATATTGATTAGAATAAGGAGTTTCACTCCTATTAGAATAGGGTTTTACAAGTCTATAAATAGACATAGTCTACTCCTATTGTAATTAATTCAAATTCGACATCGTGAATTTTCTTCTCCTCTGCCCGTGGTTTTTTCCCGAAAGGGTTTCCAAGTAAAATCTGTGTGTTCTTTATTTTTATTTCTCTTTTCTTTGTGATATATTGTCATTACCGATATTCTATTTTTGCACCCCACATGGTGTGTTAAGATGATCGGAGTTGGTGTGTAGGGGATGGGGGTAGGATTATACACATATCAGCATTTTGTACTACTTTGATATGATACTGTATAAGGTGTATGTCTATATTTGTTCTGTCATGTGACTAAGCCTGAAACTCTATTTTCTTTCGAGTCATACACTGAGTTATAAAAACCCACTCTTTGTTTGTCTAATAATTTCAGGTAACCCTCATACTTAGGCGGGTCGGTATGACAGTAACTCGGTAGTGTTCATTCCTTCATAAACTGATTAAACTTAATTAAAATTTCTGGATTAAGCGTTTTGTCGTTTTAGGACTCTCTAGACATTCAGGATTATTTTTGGATTTGGACTTTTATTTAGGGTTTTGGCATGAGATTTGATAAAATGGTTTTTTGAAAAACAGTTATATTTCTCTGGTCAACTATTTTTAAGAAAACAAACTAGGTTTTTCCAAAATATAACATCTTAAGAACTTCCGTTGCAAATTAATCGATGTATTTAGAAATTGTAAACAATTAACAGTTTAACTTTTAAGTATAACAAACGTTTTCAAATAAAACAGGCTTTTAAATTGCAAAGGTTCATGATGTTTTTTTTTCTTTCCAAAAAGTAAAATTTTGATTTATAACTATTTACGTAACACTTCCGAATTCGGCCATAACGTCTAGGTCGGGTTCGGGGTGTTACAGCCGTACTGGTGTGGTGGTTGAATTTATGTATCTGTCTGAGTCCGAGTCATGTTAATAGGGAAGGTAAATTGTAAATTTGAATTATTGAATTTGAAATGGCAAATGTTATTGAAGTGAAAATGCTATTGAAATAGCAAATGACATGAAATGAAATATGTATTAGAAGTCAAAAGAGAAATGGAAATGTATGAATTGAGTTTGCCATGTAATAATATTAGTAAAATGTTTAAGGTAAAATAATGTCTGTATGATATTTCACATTTGAATTGATATGAGCATAGCATTATCTAGTTTTAGTTGAGCATTAACTTCGTGTGTAGGTTAGGCACTTTTTGGTTTGTACGTTGACTCAGTATCCAAAGATAATCATCAGACTCAACATTTGGTGATGTTCCTATTTTGGTTATTCGCATGTACCTAGGGAGTCTTGTGTTGGAATATTGGTGGCAAAGTTGCTAGCAAAGTTGCTAGCATTTTGAATCTTGATGTTTTGATAGCTATGTAATTATATAATGTGTTTTGGCAATGAACAATTTGTTGATAGCTTAATGGTGGTTTTAATTATTTGCTAAGTGATATGTGGTGGAGAAATTTATATGTTAGGCATTGTTTTGGGGTCTGATTGAATTTGGTTGATAATGTTTTGTTGTATATGTTATAAATGGAATTGAATGTTTGGTTATACATGAATAGGTATATTTAGATGATGAATTGCATGCCTTGATTATGCCTAGGTATAACAATTGAGTTTAGGCAAGTTTTGGGCATAAAGTGGATCTTTTAAAGGAAGAATTTACCATTTTTAGATTAGGTAACGATACTTTGGCATTTGGTATGTTTTAAACAAACAGAATGCTAATTTAGTATTGATTTTTATTTCAATATCGATACTTTTTTAATATAGTACCAGTACCACATAATAAGTATCGATACCTAAGTTTTGAGATAGTAAACAGAATCATAAATTGGTATCAATTTTTCATAAGGTATCGATACAGTATTGATACCAAGTTTTAAACTTTGAAATTTTACTCTTTAAACCCATTTCATGCCTAAGTTATTACAAATAGGTTCTTATTGTTTTCAAATAACTATGTTTGAGAGATATGTAAATTAGTGAATTATGTATAACTTATTATTTGTGTGTTAATAGTAGTTTAAAATTAAATATTAAATATTAAATTTTTTGTATTAAATGGTATTGATTTGTAACATTCTATTGCACGATTTTGGCGACCGGAATGGGTGAAGGGTGTTACATGTTATGACTGACAATAAGATCATACTCAAGTGGCAAATTATTAAATATGGTTGTGATATACTCAGTGTCCTGAAATAATTTCTCCACGACTAGCTAGAGTATCATATGCAGACTTAACTTCCATTAAAAATTCTCTCATAAACAATTCTCCTTTCTTTTTTGAGTGCAACATTCTTTTGTAAAACATGACTTTGTAAGTGGTTTTATTGTTATATAATTAATGCAATGTGTTCCAAATCCTATAGATTGTGTTGTGTCAAATTAAATGAATAATGAATCAGGATGGGAAGGAATCTTATTACTCATACACTTCAAATTCAAGATTTATACTTGCAATTAACATATTAAGATGGAGGACTAACATTTCTTTCAATTAACTTTTACATTCAATGAGTTTTGATAGTTAAAAGTAGTAGATAGTTAGAATTGTTCAAGATCACATTCATCTTCTTTGGTGAGGAAATACTCTTAGTATATGAAATATGTAAACCTTTTCCCATATTTTGAGTACCTCAATCCATATTCTAAGCAATAAGTTCATTTGTTTCATTGGCTACACTTGAATCAACCATAATTTGCACTAAAAAACTAAAGAAATTAGTGCCACAATTTGCTCAGTGAAACTTCTAAGTGAAACAATCAAAGAAAATAAGATAAAAATAAATTTTTACAATCCAGAATAAAGAGATTTACACTCTAATACCATGAAAGCAAATAAGAGTCTAAAGTTTATGTTTGGTATGCAAGAAAATAATGGAAAAATATTCATAGAAATAGAAAGCTGAAAGAAATGATGATCATGAAAATGAATAATCAACCAACTTGATTCACTAATGAAATGAATTACATATTTATTGTACTCTTTGATGCTCTCCAACTGCTATCAACAACTTTACAACCAACTCAATAGACTGATAATTGTTATTTAGTTCAACAACCAACTTTATACAGTATACTCTAACAATTAATGCCTTGCATTTGGATTTGGATATGACCCAAACACAATTTTTCATCTCAATTGAGAGCTCTCGTTTGAAGTTAACATAAGTCCAAGAATCCATACCATAGTTATTTGGAGAATCCATAAGTCCAAGATCTCGTGTATGTTCTTTACAATGAATAAATTCTTTATCCAAATCCATGCCCAATTTAACTAACATGCCTTTGGTTGGAAATCTTTTCTGTATCGCCATCCAAGTAATGATAGATTGTTGAGGAACATAAAACTTAACTATACCAGCTTATGCCAATGCACTTTGTCATCTTTAAGCTTGATAGCATTCTAGACAATAACAACTAAATAATTTCTATTTGGGTGAGGTCGTGTATTTTTACCATCCACATGCTCGAATAAATTCTTCGCCCTTTTCCTAAGTTGCAAGACTTTCCCCTAATTCCACATGTTACCTATAGGGATAAAGATAAATATAGCTAATCTCTCTTTCTTTTTCTAGTTTCTTTCTAGATAATGTGAAGAAAATGAGAGCATTTTTTGAGTTGATTGGTTGAAAATGTATGGGGTTTCGCTCGCTAGCTTATTTTTATTCATTAATGACATATTTATGGTTTTGTTTAATTATTATTTTTTCTGTACTATATATTAAGCCTTTGATTGGGTTGGTGTTATGAGTCAATCGAACATCAACTTAGTTGGGTAATTACTAAATATTATTTGAGGATATTTGAACTTATGAAACTATGATTTTAAATATATTTACTTTTATCACTTTAACCAAAATTCCATTAATTTTTTTTATATCAATATTTTATTTTTAGGTATTCCACAATCTAATTTACATTAGTTTCTTCATCATTAATATCTTAATTTGATTTCATGATGCAATTCACCAAAAACAGCTCCTAACCATACGCTTTAAAATGCAAATTTAAGGTGTAATTCTAAATTTCACCTTTTCCATTTACAAAAATTAAGAAGTTAATCCTTCTATTTTTATTTGTTAAAATTTGGTCCTTATATATCACAAAAATTAAAAAATTAGTTCAATTGTTGATAAACACATGAACATTAACTATTAGTTTTCGTTATTTGCTACAGATAAATTGTTAAACTGTTAATTTTTACTAATTTTTTACAAATAAATGATCAAATTATTGATTTTCAAATTAACACTTTTAACCTAAAAGCTTTACCTAAACGGCAAATTTTAACCAATTAAGGTAAAGGATTTACTTTTTAAATATTTTTAAATAGAGAGATGAAATTTAGGATTAGATACAAATTTAAATGTTTCTCCCCCGAAAGGTACATATATATATAAAATATTAAAAAAATTCAAAAGTGGTATTTTTCCTCTTTTCACAGCTAAAATCATTAATTATGGCAAACTAAGTTCATAAAAGTACCATGGACATGAACTTGTGCTGTTGAAGCTGCCACGTTGCGTTCTCTCAGCCCTTTGATTAATTAATACATATAGTTGTCCACAACATTCTAAACACAGGACCTTACGATCAGCTAATACAAGTTGGAAAGACCTTTAAACAAAGCATACATAGCCTGCCTTTGCATGCATGCATGCATGCACAATTAGTATTAGTCATCACTCACAAATTTTCAGTGGTCAGTAGTCCACTCTCAGTCCGTATAGCAACAAAAAAACCAAAAAGAAATCCATAGTTGAAAAAACAAAATCTTCGCCCTGATTACATAACACCTCCCACCTGTTAGATTGAAATGACATAAAGATAACATAGTTTGTCATCATGCATTTGGAAAGGGAACATTCATGGACAATCCATGGCCATACACATGGCATCCAAAGCCTTTTTCCTATGGAAAACCCAGAAACCAACGGCGAAGACCTCAATACCAGAGTGGTTTCGTTGCCCAATTTTGGCCTTTGTGTTTGGGGGTTTATATTGTGATGGACGTTGACAATTGACATACGTTGGGGGGTGTAGTAGCTAGGCAATCAAGGGTTCGATCATAGACATGATCAAGCAATAATAACATTTGAACAGTTATTATAGGCTTCCTTTTTTGTTTAGGGTCCCTCAGCCACATCAATCGGGGTCCTATGGCCTTCCAAATGTGACCAATCATAGGGATTTTCATCATTCTCCAACTTCTTCATACTACCCAACTCTAATTCGAGATAGCTGCTTTGCTTATTAATTTCTTAAATATCATTGCCCAAACTTATGTTAGCTTTAAAGCCAACATAGTCATCATACCCATCAATTCAATGATTCGGGCAATCTGGATTGAGTTTATTTCAACTTTTAATTTTTTTAAAAAAAAATTGAGATAATATTATAAAATTTAAAACGCAATAATTTAAGTATACTTTTAGGAGGGTTAAAAATGCATATTTCTTTCATTTAACTAAATACCTAAAGTATTTAAATTAAATTATTAATACCCCTAACTTCATCTTTGGTCATTTCATTTCGAGTTCATTTAGTGTTTGGTTATTTTAATTTTAGATCATTTAAGTGATGTTTCGCTTTGTTTAAATTATTTTGAATTTTAATTATTTTAAGTTTGAATCATTTTGGATTATATCAAATTTAAATTATTTCTTATTCAACTTCAAATTATTAACATTTTTATAATTAAATCAGGATTGATTTCAAATTAATCAACTTTAGATTAAAACTGACGTTTCTAATATAAAATAACATTTCCTTGGGTAACCCACTAAAAATAAATTAATAATTTGAAAACCTCATAAAATTAATTGAAATAACTCAAAATTACAATCAGATTAGAACCGTCAATCTTTTTAAAATTCTTAATTTTTTTTTTTGAAGATTTTAACTACATTCCAAAACTCAATGCCACAAAATACTGTTGAAAATGGTGATGAAAATTTTCAGTTTGGTTAATAAAATTTTCCCACGTTTTACCTGGAAAATTTTGGAATGGGATTTTCTCTAGATTGATTTAACTTTCAGTAGTACATTAGAAAATTATATGGTATAGAAGAAGACAAATTGTAGATTTATAAGGAGAGGATTCATATATTTTGGCATGGAAGCTACTCCTTCTATAACACTGACAAGACTGAATTGAGGCCTCATTCATTGCTTTTTATAAAAATAAGTTAGTCTACTGGGATGACAGCTTGTGTTTACATTTATAATCATCTTCATTACTACGCAACTTAATCCAAATTCAAATATGGACTAATTTAATTAAACCTAGTTACTAGCATGATCTCTTCAATTTCTTACTTGCAAATTAATTAGGGATGGAAAATGGCAACATCAATCTGTCAACGTTCTTAAAATTGGGCTGTGTTTGTAAATGATTACAATTGGATTAATTTGTCAAAGCCGTCAGACCCCTAGGATTTCCACACGTAAAGCTACATCAATTTTAGTTGCACATTTTTTTAAAGAGAAAATGGTTTTTTTTTTATTTTAGGATTGGATTCGGAATTGGTGTACATTAAAGATTTGATATTAAGTTCTTTATCATTCTACTCATGATTCATTTCACAAGCAATTTCTTTGGTATTATTCATGTCTCTTTTTTTTACGGTGTGTGAAATTTAGTTCTTTCAAAATTTGTGATTGTCATTATTAATAATATCGCTTTTAAAGTTTGAATATAAAAATTAAATATAAAAGGAATGATATAAAAAAATCTAATTTTAATTCACCATTTCAATACTCTAATAGGTCTACCGCCTCGCTTAATGATTGTATTTGTATTGTGCATGATGAGAATTGAATTCAATCCCTAGAAATTTTATCTCCTTCTTTGGTTATTAAAAAGATATTTCTTTTTTTAAAATTGTTAACTAGTAAAAGTATCATAAATGCCTTTATACTAGGAGCTAGATTGTATTACGCTCTCTCTACTAAAAAATTGAGCAAATTAGTTCTTTTATGTTAGGTCAAAGAGTAAATTAGTCATTCTGTTAAAAATTTCATCTATTTCTACGGGTAAAAACTAGTTGCTATACGTCAGCATGAAATACATGTGGCATGCCCATTTTTTTTTTTTTTTGCAAAAAGGATAAGATTGCTCTTTAATTTAATGTATAAGGACTAATCTGCCTGTTTTTTTAGTAGAGATGTCAAAATATATTCCGACTTCTAGTACAAAAACCTCCATAATACTTTTACCCCTATCAAGTTGATTATCAGAACATACCTCAAAATCTCAGCTCGGGCATCCCTTCGATAGTTGGCTTTCATTGTAGGCATTTCCAGTCGTCTCCAGGATCAAACATTCACCATCAGCTTAGCAAGAAGACAACACTGTCGAAAACTCTACCAACTTGCAAAAGCGAATCACTTTTCTTTCTTTCTGTTTTTGGTTTGATTCTTTTCATTATTATTTTCTCTTTCTTACAACACGTCCAAAAACTAAAATGCAAGCTACCGACCACTCTAATAAACCAACTCGATTATGAATTTGATTTATATATATAAGTTAGTAACACTGAAGTAATGAAGCTCACAGTATAGAATCAGCAAACCATTTGGAGGCATGCAATTTTGGAGAATGTAAAATTTCAGGTAAATAATGATTATTTTGGTCCCATTTAACGAGTATGGGGAAATTCTTATCTATCAAAAAATAATAATAATAGGGTGGGGGGGGGGGGCCATGCATATATAAATCATCATTAATTTATTTACCACGTATTTGTCATGATTATGATTTGTGTGAAAATAATGGTTGCTTTGAACCTTAACAAAATTCCAAAAATTAACATAGGGCTAGATAGAGAGAGGCCTAGAGAGATCAAAACTTTTTTAAGAATTATGGACCCCAAAATGAAGCTGACACATTGCAAAAAAAAGAAAGAAAGAAATTAAATATCGTAACGTGAACTTAACTTGTTTGGTCTATTTTGTATATTAAAATTTTAAGTTGGATGCTAAATAAAATTATGAAGAGTGAAACTAATATATTGGACTCTCTTTTATTATTTTTGTTATTCTCTTTCGTTGTTTGAACATGTGCTACTTCGGTATGCCATCTGTCCTCAATACTTTTGGGTAAGATCACTCGTTCTTCTTAGAGGAAGCGTCATCTGATAAATGCCAAAAATAAAATATTTTAGTCCTATTCTTAATGCGTTTTTAGATAATTATTCAATTTAAAATGGTGAATTTATGCTTCTAATCCTTTAAATTCATGTTTTTATACTTAGGAGAGCATTTTGGGAGTAAAACGAGCAAAAAACGAGCGAAAATCAGAAAATTGGAGCAAGTTTCAAAAGCCGCAGGGGTTGGGCCATTCCACACGGGCTAGACACACTGTCGTGTGAGCCACATGGGCTACCACACGGCCATGTGCCAGACCGTGTGGAAATCGCGAATCATACTCTAAACTTGTGAGAAAACGCGTTTTTTAGATTTTTCAGGCATTTTAAGACCTATATATGACAAAAATAAGAAGATAGGGGAGAGCCGTCATAGAATATTCAAGAAAACAACTCGAAAAACACCATTGAAGTCGATTCTGAAACAGATTTCTGTCAAGATTGAAGACTCCCAATTGATTTCTTTGGAGATGATCATGAGTTTCTTTATTTCTTTCGGTTATATTGCTTCTTGATTGTTTTTACTTTCAATCATGAACTAATTTTCTAAATACCTAGGGAGATGAACCCTATGATGGATTCTGTCGTTTGATTTTTATTTTACGCAATAAAGACTTAGATATTGTTCTCAATTATGTGTGCTTAATTATTGGTTTAATATTTCTAGATTATTGATCCATGTTTGATGTGCTTAAATCAGAGGAGGAATAAACCCTATTTAAGAGTAGATCTAGCTTAATTGAGTGGAGTTACATACAATCCTAAAAATTGGGCAACATAAGTCTACCGAATTAGAGCCAAATCTAGTAGGGGAATCCATAAATCGAGTTAATGCGCTGATAGGGGTTTTAATTAGAACGAAATTTTAATTAATCAACCTAAAGTCAGTTGCTCTTATTCTTGAAGAGAGATTAGCATAATTTAGGGATTTCTACAGATCAATACACTAGGTGAAGAAATTGCGTAATTTAGACTAATAATGACAGATGAAATCCAAGTGAATTCTTTCCTAGGTATTGTTTCACTTCTTGGTTATTATTCGATTATTTTCTTGAATTGTTCTTTTTTGTGTTCATTAGCAATTAATTGAGTTAATTTTAGTTTTCAATCAATCATTCGAATTTATCAGTTAAATAATAGATAGACGGTAATTACTAGTACTTTTAGTCCTCGTGGGAACGATATCTTTGCTCACCATAGCTATACCATTAATTTATAGGTGCACTTGCCTTAGTTAGATTTTTAGTTGGTTTCATGGACATCATCATCCACCCGCTTTTTAGCTATACTATTGGTTAGTGTAATTAAGTCATTTTCTTATAATTTTAATGTTTTTGAGATCATGGGAGCTTAACCTAACTAGCCCATGTATCAATTTATTAAACTGTTAAACTTCTAGAAAGTTTCCATTATTGATTTCTTGAAATCTTAGGTGTTAAATTGATAGATTGTAAGCTCAGAGGTGAAAAGGGCTAAATTGTGAAGTTAATTGATAGTTTTGTACAATAAGGACTAAAATGTATAAATCGTGAAGCTTGTTTTATAAATGGGAAATAGGAGGTTCGAGACGGACTATAGTGAAATCAGATTGAAATTTAGAGCCTTAAATTGAAAGTTATTCTTGTTTCGATTTTTGGGACTAAATTGAATAAATTATAAAATATGTGCGATTTTGTAATTATTTGCAATTTGAGCTGGAAATTAATGTCATACATTATTGAATTATTAATTATAGAAAAAAGGACGCGGGAACATCAAAAGGAAAAGGAAAGGCGAGGACTAATGACGAGTAGTTCAAGTTTTCACTAAGTGTTTCTATGATTTAACGCTTAATTAATTTCTATTATACATCATACACTATTGTAGTAGACTTCTAAGGGTGAGTTAAAATGAATTGGAGTAATTGAGATTTAATATTGAGAAAATGACTAGATTGAATAGATTAGTAACTATGAAATTGATTTATATTTGGCAAACGGTATGAACTTGAATTGAAGAATATTGAGTAATATAAAAAGAAAAATTGAAGGCGGTTGACTTGTAGCCACACAAACCGCGATGGAGACAATTGATGAGTCAATGGGCCAGATTTGATAAACCGTCGTTGGCGGGCAATCTGGGGTGGTAAGCCATCATTGTTGAGTAATTCGAGATGGCATGTCATCATTGCCAAGCAACCCAGGATGACATAAATGGATTTGATAAACCGTATTTTTGCAGCAAACAATTCACTTTCTTTTTTTTCTTACTTTTATAATTAAATATATTTAAATAATTAAAATTTTAAAAATTAAGTATATACTCTTGTAATTTTAAAATAATGAAATCAGGTGTCCTTATACTTTGCATCTTGAGAATATATTTGTTATACTATCAAGTAGAGTTGGGGTTATAATAAGTGTATATAAGGTAAAATAAAAAGGAAAATATTTGATACAATGTCTGTGAAATTGTTAGATTCCACAAGTAGAGTCAGACGGTTGACAAGCGTCCTACAAGGTATATAGTAAAATATTAAAATAAATAAATATTTTAAAAAAAGAGGCATATGATAAATTTTTATAGCCACTTTTGAAAAAAAAAGTATACTGTTAGTGTACCAAATACTAACCCATAGTAAAAAATTAATATATATATAATAATAATAATAACTCTACTTATAAAATTAAAACAATGTATTACCAATGCACCAAATACTTACTCTTATATCATTGTTGTCATGTCAGCAATCTTTGCCATATAAGCATGTAGCCTATTACGTTTAATTTATATACATGCTTAATATTTACACCTTTATTTGTTATAACTTCTTTAAAGAGGTAATGAATAGGAAATTATTTACCTTAATTAATTAAAAATGTAAAATGTAAAAGTTTATTTCGAAGGTTCACTTGCGTCCGTATAAAATTAGAGTAGTTTTGTGCATTTTAGTAAATTTGTATACTATTAATATTTTAACAATTTAACCGTTGAATTTATCAAGATATGTGTATTTATCATGTATGTAGATTTTTTTTATCGATATGATATTTTTATCATATCGATTTAAAATATTGTCTACATTAATATATTTAATAGTTAAAGATTTTTTTTTACATAAAACAAATAATTAGAAATTTTGATTATACGCTAAACTTGACGTACACTGTTTACATAAATAAAACACAAAATACGGCGATTGGATTGTTAAAATATTAATAATATAAAAATTATTAAATGATATAAAAGTACTTTAATTTTACTTCAGTATAAATGAATCCCTCCCAAAATATATATTATAAGCAAAAAATATTTATACTTAAAAGATACAATCATTTAATTATTACAAAGTTTTCAAAATTAAAATATCCAGGGTCAATAGTAAAATCTTATTTACTAAAATAAAACCAACTTCATGGATTCAATGTCCCAAAACTCACCACCAAAGGAAAATAGGATCCCACTTTAGTATCTTTGAGGTCTTAGATTCGAATATTATTTTATGTCAATTATATAAATTTTCTTAATTAATTATCTAATTTATTTGTTAGTTAATTATCTCATTCAGTCATTATAATAATTAAATATATTATTTTTTTCTCAAAATTTGTAAGTTTTAATACATTAAAAGAAAAATAATTGGAAATCAATAATGGTAAAATAAAAAAGCAATCCAAATTAGAAACACTAAAACCTTTAACATAATAAAAGCGTTTAAATTTTAATTTGCTTGGCATAAAAATTATTATTAATATAAGAAAACGTAAATTTAAGTGTGAGTCTAAGAAAAAATGTGATCCAAATCTATAATAAAATTATTAAAAAAATACATAAAAAAAGTAAACTAAAAGAAATCAAACTAAACTATTTTTTGGTTAATCCAAGTAGTTAAATTTTGATTTGGTTATTGAAATTAATACCTGCTCGTCATTAAAAAAATATTCTCAACTATTCAACATTTATCAGTAATCATCTCATTAAAATGTAGTTGAATAGAAATTTTATTTTAACATTTATATTAAAAGTAAATAAAAAAAATTTTACCTCTCCCCCCACCCCGTTCACTGTCCCTCCACCGCCTTCCCCCAGCTCCGTCCCCCTCCGTAGTTCAATTGGGCAATGATTTTCTTGAGAGTTGTATCACTCTAATTATCGTTACTTGAGAGCATTCAAGATTTCATTTTCGGCACATACCGAAACTTTCATTCAAACCTCCAAGATTTCATCTTCCTGTCTCTCCCAAAAACTTGTGGGTAGCAAGCATCTGAGTTGAGCATTTCAACTGTACAAATATGAACTACAAAACTCTACCCAAAATCCAATCCCATCGAAAACCAAGCTGAGTCTATTGACGAAGTGCAGCTGGTTGAAAATTAGACTTGAAAAGTCACCATCACACAAATATCCAAAAGCGCAGAGGATCAATCCTTCTTTCATAATAAAAAGTGAAACAATTTTCTAACCATCTCAATCCCATTGCTTAATTACAAAGGATACGTTCTATCATTGCCTCGCTTCTCAAGTCCCCGGCTCCAAACTGTAAACACCAGATTAGGTTGGAGATATATGTTGTTCCGAGTGACAATGTCCAATATATCGGCCCACTGCAGTCGGAGATTCAAATCAATGAATCAGAAGACTTGTTACAGGATGACAAAGGCAGTCTATGTATGGAGAGAGAGGGAGGGGGTAAGAGGGATAGGCATGGGCTGGGGGAGGCAGTGGCGGGACGGTGGATGGGGTGGGGGAAGGGGGTTTTTTTTTTTGTCATTTATTATCGGTATAAATATTAAAATAATTTTTTTATTTAATTATATTTTAATAAGATGATGACATGGAAAAATTTCATTGGCTGACATTGTTTTCTTAACGGCATATATCAGCGTCAGTATCGAAATCAAAATTTAAATACCCAAATTGATAAAAAATAATTTAGATATTTAATTCAAACAAACTTAATAATTTAAGTACCTCCTATTCAATTAAACCGAAAAAATTAGCTTCATAAAATATAATTCAATATGAAATTGGTTAAAAATGTAAATAAATAAGAGATTAAATGCGTTTCAACACACTCTAACTCGTGTCTTTCTGTATAGACAATAATGTCGATACCAACAAAATTAAGACTTAATCAATAATTTATAACAATTAAATTTTAAGCTCTCCCAAAAATATAATAAAACAATATTAGGGGTGCAGGATGAGAGTAACACAATTTAAATCTGTATCAAATGAGTATCTAACAAGAACTTTAACCACGCTCTATACTAGTTAAGATATCCTTAAATATGAAATAATATTTGATATTTTGTCAGTGAAGTTTTTAGGCTACACAAATAGGTCAAAGAGTTGACAAATGTCTTATAGACTATAGTAAAATATTAAAAAAAAAGAAACATTTGATAATTTTTTTTAAAGCTGCTTGTGAAATTAAAAAAAAAAGTAGATTGTCAACTTATCAAACTCTAATGCTTAAAATATTTTATATTTATACATAATTTTATTAAATAGTAAATTAAAAATAACATAAAATAATTATTTAATAAAATAAAAAGAAATTAAAGGCAAATCTGAAATAAGTTTGAATTAATCATTTATAAATATGAATAAATTTGATCTATACTTAAATGCTAAATTAGCCATATATACCAAAAATAAAAGTTTATTAGCTAAATAGGCCCCTTTTTTTTTGAAAATTTATGAAAATAGGCTGTTTTTTGAAAGAGTGTGGGAAAGTGCGCCTAGATGAATGTGCTTTCAAGTTATATTTTGATTTTTTTTAATATAATTAGTTTGTTTGATCAAATGGTTAAATGTTGTGATTTTACTTTTAAATCTCAGGTTTGATTCCTCCCCTACTCACCTTTATATTTTTTATTTCATGTTGTTTCAAGCTTTTTTTTAATTTTAATTTATCTTTTTAATTAATAACTCTTTTATTGATAAAATCAAATAATAAATATGTAATTATATAATAAAAATATATTTTACATATATCATTATCTTAAAAATATTTGAAATTAATAACTCTTTTATATATAATATAAACATTAACTAATTTTTTTGATATATATTTCTTTATGTATAATACTTATATGTCAAATATTTATTTTCTTCACATATATTGTGCGAATGGTGATTTCTAATATTATAAAATGAAATAATTATTTCAAATATTATTATGTTTATATGTGAAATATTTTAAATACACATACAAAAATATATAATACTAAAATTTACTACACTTATGATATGGATTGAAAATAAATATTACACATATAAAAATTATATTTACAAAAAATAATCATATTTTTAATAATTATTTCATTTTATGGATAAAAGGGTTGTTAATTAAAAATATGAATTAAATTTTTTAAAAAAAACTATATATTTGTTAATTAAAATTAATAAGAAAAAAAGCTTGAAACAACATGAAATAAAAATTACAAATGTGTTTAGGAGGGAGTTGAACCTGGGGACTTAAAATTAAAACAACTAACATTTAAACATCTAATCAAACAAACTAATTATACTAAAAAAGTCAAAAAAACAAATATAACTTCAAGGGAAAGCGCTTCCAGTTGGACGCACTTTCCCACTTTCTCTCCAAAGACGATCTATTTCTCTAATTTTTTAAAAATTCAATCTATTTAACCAATAAACATTTATTTTTGACAAGTATAAATTATATTAACCTACTATAATAGCTTCATCCATGGCTTAACCTATAAATGCTTCTCCTATGAACCCAATAGGGCATTATTTTCATATAAATCTATAATATTAGATGCAATTGATTTTAGAACTTCACAAATTTTAACAATTAACCATGATTAGTTTATAAATTAACAATTAACCATGATTCGCTTTCATTTCAACTTGAAATAGGCCCAAAATATAATAGGAAAAATGCACAATTACAACTCCTATGTCCAAAAGGCCCAAGCTGTTATGGACCTATGTTTATATGGTTCTAGCTTTTGGGCCATCCAACATGCAAGTCACTGAACTCTAAAATCTTACATCAAATTTACTCTTTTTTTTTTTTAATTCAAGAAGACATGAGTTCGAATGAATTTATTTAAGGGTTGGAAAGAGATTATAGGTAATTTTAGGAACTGTATAAAGAAAACTTAATAGCTAAAGTATGTAATAAGTCCTTGTACTTTTTAAAAATTTAAAATTTAGTCTTTATACTTTTATTTCTAGTATTTTAGTCCCTCTACTTTTAGGTTTCAAAAAATTTATATCTAAATGTTAAAACTGTTAATTTTTTTATTAAATTTATTGTGTGATATTTTGAAATAAAAAAATCACTTGGTAGTCATGTAAATTAAAAAATTGATATTGTAATGACTTGAATTAACAAAAAAAAATAACAATGTGAACAGTTGAACCTGAAATTTAAAATCTAAAAAATAGATAAACTAAATTCTAGGAAATAAAAATACAATGACTAAATTCTAAAATTTTAAAGAATACAAAGACTTATGACATATTTTAACCAAATTTAATATGATATTTACCAATATAAATTTTCAGTCTTTGGTGTAATCTATTAGACAAAAGGATTTTAAAAATCAATTTAAAGCTATATATAGGTGAATGTAACTAGCAAGTCTTTTTATTATAGGGACTAGATCAAATTAGTCCATCTATTATTAAATTGATCAATTTAATTTATATATTATAAAAACGAAACAAATAAGGTTAAAATAGAATAGAATTACCATTTACTATTTAAAATATGTCATTTATTGTTTAATAGAATTATGTTTTCAAAACTTCTTATGATTCCGTAGATAAAATATTTTGTTTAGAGTTCAATAATAAATGAAAAAAAATTATTTTTCATGTAATTTTTAAACAATAAATGGTAAGTCTATGGTGATTTAATTTTCATTTAATCTATTTAATAATATAAGGACCAAGTTAATCTAAGGTAAGCTCAGAGGCGAATCTAGGGGGGCTAGCAAGGGCCCCGACCCCCCTAAAATGGAAAATTGTTGTTTTGGTCCTTTAAAAAAATTTAAATTTTAAATTAGTAAAGGTAAAATTGTACTTAATTTGGCCCCCTTAAAATTATGAAAATTTAATTTAATCCTCTAAAAATGATAAGACATAGACTATTAAAAATTAAAATTTTATTTATGCCCCCCTAAAAAAATTTATAGGCTTCCCCCCTAGGCAAGCTATTAAAATAGTCACTTTTGTTTGCCTTAAATTATATTTTAGTCATTTATGTTTGAAATTTTACATTTTAGTCACTTACGTTATCGTTTTGTTACGAAGTAGTCACTCTACCATTAAGCCTTGTTACCTCCCTAACAGCAATCCTACATGGCTGTCCAAATAAGTTTTAAATGTCAACTTAGATGTCCAACTAGGAGGAGAATAGTTTTTTCAGTCAAAATGGAAAAGAAAACTAAAAGAAAAATGAGACGAACGATTTTTCTTTTCCAGTTCAAGGTGTAATGAATTAAATTTATTTAATTAAAAACCTATCCTCGTCTCAATTAAAAATCCAAGTTGGCATTTAAAACCCATTTGGATTGCCACGTAGGATTGCCATTAGAGAGATAACGGAGCTTAACGAAAGAGTGACCACTTCGTAACAAAACGATAACGTAAGTGACTAAAACATAACATTTCAAACATAAATGACTAAAATATAATCTGAAACAAACAAAAATGACTATTTTTATGATTTACCTTTTAATATAATACCTAGAGTGAATTTATAGGTATTCACCTATATATAAAACACTATAACTTCTGTGGATTGCTTGACTTGTCATAATATATATATTATTAAGAATTTAGAACATATATGGAATTTGAAATTTCAAATGCTAAATTGAAAAAATTACATGATTTAACATATTTTCTAAATATGGGTTTGCACGATATGAGTTTATTTACATGGTGGCGCGAATTCACATCGTGATGTCCATAGAAAGATGTGTGAAGACCTCACATGTAAACTCAAAGTACGAACAACGTAGAGTACGAGTCAAAACTCAATTAAATAATCAAATAGCGGATCAATAATAATGAATACCAATATTGACATTTATTTTACGGATGAAATTATACCATTTTTCTTGGATCTTACATATTTAGTTTTGAAATTTATTCTTTGTATGTTTATAAAGTTTCAAATTTTCAATCTCGTGTCAGTATATTTTATTTTATATGATAGGGATAAGGAAAATTGTGTGACAAACCATTTTTTATTAGATTATATACACTAATTTTTTAGAAAAAAGAATGAGAAATTGAAAACATTCAATTTTGATAATAAATAAATAAATTTATTAAAATGTGAAAAGAAAAGAAGAAAAAGAAAATATTTATTTTTTCAGTCAAATCAAAATGTTGGGTGACCTGACTTGTTCAATATATAAAACCTTTTCATTTATACTCTGAATTTTCTTCTCAGCCATTTGGAGTTGGTTAAAATATTTTCTTAATTAATTAATTAAAATAACATCAAGGGTAGAGTCGGGGTAAATAAAAATTTTAGATCAAACATGTACAAGGCTAATGAAAATAAGATGTTATTTTTAGTAAGAAGGTTCATTCTTTTCATTAATAAAAAAAAAAAATTCATTTTTGGATTTGAAGAAGCAAGGTACTCTTTATATTTAGAATCTTTAATTTGGACTTACTTGCATGATTATTTTTACTTTTTTTTCTTTTTGAAATCAGATTCGAAAGAATCACAAATTTGCTTTATAAAAAAAAGCCCTAACCCCAGCAATTTCTTGCGGCCTTCCTTACAGTCCAACTGGAAACCAATTCCATGATGCCTTTGAACCGACTAAAAACAACTCAAAATAAATGGTAAAAAAAAAAAATCCCAAAAGTCTGCTTTTACTTGGGAAGCTTCCTCCATCGTCAAACAAATGACTCAGCCATCCCTTCCATTGTGGCTGCCCTCAATGAAACACCGTAGAAATCAACTCCATATTTGGAATTGGACCCACCCCTTTTTCTTCTTCTTCTTCCTCTCATTTAAAACCCCACTGCCTTGTTTTTCTCTCACTCTCTCATCCCTCTCCAATGCTCCTTTCCTCACCATGTCGCACACCACCCACCATGGAGTCTTCTCGCTTTTCTTCTTGCTCTTCCTGCTCCTCTCTCCGCCGCCTTCCGTCGCACAGAACTTCAACCAAGACGAAGAAAATTACGCTCGTTTCAGCCCTTCCATGGCCGTAATCATCGTCGTTTTGATCGCCGCTTTGTTCTTCGTGGGTCTTTTCGCCATTTATATTCGGAATTGTTCCGACGTCTACACCAACAGACAGAGCATCCGCCCCGTCGCCGGGCGTTCAATGCGCGGCACTCGTGGGCTGGACGCGTCGGTGATCGAGACTTTCCCTATCATGGTTTACTCCGAAGTTAAGGGTCATAAGATCGGCAAGGGAGCCTTGGAGTGCGCGGTTTGCTTGAACGAATTCGAAGACGACGAAACGCTGCGTTTGATACCCAAATGCGACCATGTTTTCCACCCTGAATGTATCGACGCTTGGTTAGCTTCTCATACCACTTGCCCCGTTTGTAGAGCCAATCTCGTTCCTCAACCAGGTGACCCCGTGAGTCAACTCACTGCATTAAATGACACTGCCGTCGAGTCAGACCTTGAGGCTCAGAACAATGGCAGTAACTCAGAACCGGAAGAAGAAAGGAGCATAAATAACAACGCTGTTAATTGTCAGGTAGAGGCCCAAGTGGCTTCCGAGGTTGAAGTGAATAATTTGAACGTAACTTTAAATAGGAACCGTACACGTGGATCAAGATCTGGCCGTCCACGTAAACTTTCTTTCTTGCGATCTCACTCGACCGGACATTCTTTGGTCCAACCAGGCGAGAATACAGATCGATTCACTTTACGGTTACCGGTTGATGTTCGAAAACAGTTAATGAACCGAAAATTGAATCGGGCGACAAGCTTGGTGTTGCCTAGGGAAAGGAGTTCACGCCGAGGGTACCGAGCAACAGAAGATGGAGGGAGTAATAGAGGGAAACTGGACCGTGGTGCCAAATCGGACAGGTGGGTTTTTAGTATGACACCACCGTTTTTTAATAGAGCATCCTCTGTGAAATCACTAAAGGTGGCTGCGCATGATGGTGAAGGAACCTCAAATAATTTGCCGGTTGGAGCGATGGCTAACTCAAGCCGTCCTCCGGTTTAGAAGGTTTATTTATCTGAATAATTTATCAATTGCCATATCATAACTTAAAAGCCTTGTGCTTTGTGTAGATATGTACATTGTTTATGCAAATGATTTCTTCATTATTAATCCAATTTTGGTTTATTGATTTTAATTCGGTTTTCAATAGCATATCAAACCAAGTCATTAGGAAGTTGAGGTTTCCCAATTTATATCTTATTTATTTACCTTATTTTCTTAATAAAAATATGATTTTATATTAGAATCTAATAAAAAAATGATCTAAATGAAATTTTATTAAACTCGGGTGACTAAAATGAATGTACAATAAATTACCTTTCTCGAAATGAAAACATTTCTTTATAGTAGTGCCCTTATTACAAACTTCTTTTTCAGTGCCAAAAATAAAAATTTATGAAAGTTTTTCTTTATGAAATTTATTAATAGCATATCTAACCTTAAATGCAGTGTCCAAAGGATGTCCCGTTTTTATCACCATTAGTTAATACGTTGGGTAAAAGCAATTGAGTCCAAATATGAAAGCAAAATTGGAGCTAAACATCATGAATTGGAAAAAACCTGAAACTTCTACAAAATTTGACTGACTATGAAAAAACTCAGGTAATTTTATGATTTTAATCCTTCTATTATGCCCAAATTTGTAATTTTATAGTTAGTTACTTATAATTATCACTTTTAAATATTCAAATACTTTTTTTTCTTAAAAATATGCTTTCCAACTTATCATCTCGATATCGATTTTTTTCTTAATAGAGTTATTTAAAAAAAATCCGCACCAATACTTTAACTAAAAATTTTGAACAGTGTTAACTATTTGAATTAATTGATAACATCATAAAAATAGTCACCTTTGTTTGCCTTATATCACATTTTAGTCACTTATGTATGAAATGTTATGTTTCCGTCACTTACGTTATCATTTTGTTACGAAGTGGTCGCTCTACCATTAAACTCTGTTACCTTCCTAACGACAGTTCTACGTGACAATACAAATGAATTTTAATGCCAACTTAGATGTCCAGTCGTTGGGATAGAAATAGGTTTTTAATTAAATAAATTTAATTTGAATTGCCACGTAAGGCATCTAAGTTGGCATTTAAAACCCATTTGGACTGCCATATATGATCACTATTAGGGAGGTAGTGGAGCTTAACGGTAGAGTGACCACTTCGTAACAAGACGATAATGTAAGTGACTAAAACATAACATTTCAAACATAAGTGACTAAAATATAATCCGAGGCAAAAAAAAAGTGACTATTTTTGTAGTTTACTCGAAAAATAGATTGTCTAAATTATATCAAATTAAACTAAAAAATTAAATTTATAATTAAGAGACTAAAACCATAAATTAACCCAAAGATCATAATCATATAATATTTCAAGGTTTGAATTGTATAATTGTTTTAATTTTTGGGAAAGTGCTTCTTTTGAATTATAAAAAAGGTATGCTCTTATCAACATATATTAAGCTAGGCTTCATCAACACATACACCTCTTTTTCCTTGGGCTACAATAAACAACTTAAACATATATATATATATATCTTCTTGTTGATAAAACTAAACTTCAATATGCTATACTTCTTTACTGTATATATATATAAATAGCTCTAAATGGTTACTTTGGTAGTACGCGTATTGGCATAACTTGGTTGCCAGCTATTTTATTTGCTTGAAAGCTCAGTAAAGTTGTACTCTTTTAAAATCATGATTGATGATTCCATATGAAGAGAATCCCATTAAAAGAAAGAGCTTCTCTCAGCTTTCATTTTCACCCTCCATATCCTTCATGCTGCCTTTTGTGGTGTCTACCATAGCTGTCAGAATCTCAAATTTGCCAAGAATATTAGAAAGTCTTTAAACAACATTCATATCACTTGGATTAGCTACTTAGTGTTGCTTAAAAGCTTTCGTCTATATTTGTACCATTCGGAGGTTCGAGATGCAATTTTGATCTTCCTTAATTAAAAGTGGAGGATAGAACTTTGAAAATATGTAGCACTCTAAAGAAGACACTACTTAATTTACGTGATACAAGACTCATTTACCATGTGATGACATTGAAAATGTATACTACTCTAAAGAAGGCACTACTTGATTTATGCGATATGAGAATGACTTAATATGTGACCAGTCTTATCATCATAAATCTACATTAATGTAATTAGTTGATAAAAAGATTAAACTTTTATTTTTGGTTGTTGATGCTTGGATCAGACAAGGGAGGAGCTGTGGTGGTGACTGACGACAGTTCACTAGGCTTGAGGTTGGGTGAAGAGTCGCTGTAGGTGATGTATCATGTGGTGGTTTGGAAGTTGAGATGGAAAGGAGAGAGAGAGAGAGTCCCCTCGTATTTCGAGGTGAGACGTTGGCTTATATACTTGGGTTGGAATCTCAATGTGCAACGCATCATTCGACTATAGGTGACCAAAGGTGGTAAAGATTTGACATGACAAGTCTAAATAAGACAATTAAGGTGACAATAAATAGGTTGTCAATCATGTTGAATGGACTTAATGTCGTAAATGATGATTGAGGCCTATCTGTGTCGCTTGACTCTGAGGAGCCTTCTTGAATAATTTTCTCAAATAGTTCTAAAGGAGGATTTTTGCGGAAGGATTGTCCTCTAGAGATGGTGTTTGTCCTAATTTTCGAAAAGTGATATTTGAGGGTTCTAAGATATTGTCTCGAAGTGTAGGGTTAGGGGCAAAGCCAAAATGAAAAAAAAATTATTTAGGTCATTTTATATTGTATAAAATTTTAAATTAATAAAGGTATAATTACACTTTGTCCTCCAAAAATGATTAAATTTTAATTTAACCATTTAAAAATTATAAATATATATACTATTAAAATGGTGAAATTATATTTTTACTATCATAAAAATATATAATTTAATTCAGGTCCCTAAAAAAAATTTCTAACTTAGTATTTCAAATTATGAAAATTAACAACACAACTTTGGTTAAATGTATGGTCAACAACTTGCCTAAAATTTGGCTGCTCCGGCATTTTACATGTATGTATAATTTTGGTCGCTAGCAGCCGGTCGAGCGTTTACTAATATCATATTTGGGAAAGATATAGCATACCTTTCATTTTATTTAGCTCACCTGGTGTAAAAATGCGCCTTTTATGACTGAATTTGAAATTTAGTCCTGTGTTAAATTTTAAAACTTAAGTTTTTTTTTAATTAAAAAAATAGTTTTTTTAAAAAAATTATAATCTACTCATTAAATTATAAATATTTTTACCAGAATTTGTATTTTATATATTGATTAAACTACCTTCATATGACATGATATATGATTAAGGTTTTTAGAATTAGATTGGTGGTCGAACTGGTTATATCACTGGTTTATTCAATTCGATTAAATAAATTATTATAAAAATTAAAAAAAATAGAGAAAATTGATTTAAATAGTTCAAATCATCGGTTCAGTTGATTTTTTTAGCCCAAATCAATTTGTTCAAGGTTCAACCCGTCAGGGGCATAATTAGGGGGTTGGCCCTCTAAAATAGAAAATTTGATAAAAATTTGGTCCCCTAAAAAATGATAAAATTTGATTTAATCCTTTAAAAATTATAAAGATATAGGCTATTAAAAGAGTGAAATTGTATTTTTACTATCGTAAAAATTATAATTTAATTTTAGCCCCTAAAAAATTTTCTGGTTTCACCCCTGCAACTAGTCCAATCTATTATTTTCGGTTGATTTCAAATCCAATTGGTTGGATTCGAATCTAAAAATAATGCATTTAATTGATGAAAAATAATGTTAAGATAATTTTTTTCTTAATGAAAATACTAACAATGCGAATAATTGAATTGAGATTTCTAAATAAAAATGTAAAAAAGAAAAATAAAAAAGATTAAAATTTAAATATTATCAATATAAGGAGTGATATAAAATTTTGACCACAAACGACAGAGAATCGAAGCCATGTTAAACTTGAATGGATGCTAAGAGGAAGCTATGAATGCTAGTTTTATATTCGACGCCCTATTAGTTAGGGAATTTGATACTTCTAGAATATAAACTTATATAGTAATAATTATCAAAGTTTGACTTTAAAACAAAAACAACAAAAAAGAAAAAAATGATTGGTATTCATATATATACATATATATATTCAAGATATTTATTAGAACGAACTCAGTTATTAATTTTTCATATTTATAGGTCCGTTAAGGAGTAAATGCTGACTATAAGTTTTAAAATTATTTCATACTCGTTACAAGAGTTGAACCTTCGACCAATATTAGTTAAAGTAAGAATGGCTCTTACCATCTCATTTAATTCTCGTAATTATAGTTTATATTTTTTTTTTATTTACAATAATTACATCGTGACTAAAAAAATTTATAAAACCACTAATTTCAAACAAATAAAAAGAAAAAAGATATTATATTATCATGACTAAAAATAATTCCAAACACGTACAAATCAAAAGAGAACGAGTCTTCCAAAATTTTGATAAAAAAGTTGGCCATGTAAGATACGTAAGAAGATTTAAGTTGATTAAATTATTAGCACAGCAGTGGCAGTGGATAATGATGTTTTAAAAAGTTGTATGGAACCCAAAACAAATTTTAATTAGGATTATGCTACTCTGACAATATGATTAAAATATCAGGCGAATCGCCCAAACCTCATTAAAATTTTAAGTGTCTCTAAATTCTAAATAACTCCTCAAATTTTATAATTGAATCTTTAAATTATCAAAATAATATAATTCTTCCATCATCCTAGTCATTAGTTTGAGTGTTCTATTCAGAGATTTTCTACTCATTTAGGAAGTGTTTTTAAAGTGTCATTTGCTCAAAATTGACGAATCCCACAACACGTCCAGTATTACTCTTGATGGAGGATTTTGTCTCCCAACTATGCTGAGATTTTAAGTGCTTGAAGAGGCATTAGTGGTGGATTCACAAAGTAAGAACACTTCACTTACAAAGAGTAGTGTGCTTTTTTTTTTTTGTTATGCAAGTATTTTACCACTTGGGCTAATAATGTTAAATGTCATATCAGATTTGATATGAAACTTATTTAAAAAACGTGAATCAAAATTTAAATACATATGTATCTACTTCATAAATAACTTATATCTTATGTGTGTTGTTAAAATTTACGAGAGTTATTATCTTTTAACATGACAGATCTAAATTGTTCATATAATATACACCAAAGTTTATTTACATGAATGAGACCATATAATTCAAAAAAAATAAAGATACAAGAAATACCTACCATCGACAAAAAAGGACAAGCTTTGTCAACATGAACAAAAGTTTCAGCTTCAGCAAGAATAGAACAATTCCAACACATCGACAACCAACTTTGTTATAACTCAAATACGACATGTCTAGGGCAACTATAAGCACCTATGAGAACTAGCCTTGGAGGGTCCAAAGTTGTCACAACTCAAGCATGACATATTTAGGGGATTGCAAGCACCTATCATGATAAGAGAACCATCCTCGAAAGGTCCAAAAGTAGCAAGCATAATCAATAAGAAAATTGAGCCTCCACAAAGCTAAAGAGGATGACAACAAATCTATCCCTAAAAGCACTTGAATATGGAAATACTATTTGCAAAACTAAAACTTGGATATGATAGGACAAGACAAGACAAATTCACCGTTTCATAAGAAAAGCGAAGACTTATTAGATAAAAGGAAAAACAAAAACAAAAAACTCGTAAGACTTAAAACAATGACTCCAAATCAATATGTGAAATCATTTCATATTTCAAAATATCTTCAAAATAGGAACAAATCAAGGAGCCGATGAAGAGCCACCATTCAAGAGCCAACCCATTTTCCAAGAGGAATTGTTGGTGGCTAATAAAGATTCAGTGATGACAGACACCAACATCTCTCCGTCACAACCCATGAAAGTAGAAAAGATAACATCAACAAACTAAAGAAAGGGAAGACACTTGGAGTGAAGTAGGAGAAAAGCATGGAGATCGGAGATGAAAGGGACAAGCAACACTGGCCAACAACTGAACAACCGCTCACATGACATTGAAACATGTTTTAGAGGCAATAGGTGGGTCAAAAAGAAAGTCATAACATTTTTTTAATAAATTATATACGTAATTTTAAAATTTTGATCTAATATTTTTTAATATACATTCGATCTAGAAATCTTGACCAAAAAAATAAAATAAAGAATGTAGAAACCCTAAAAACTCTTTTTTCTCCAATGTTTGCTTTTTCTTTTGTGTTTTTGTCCAATAGTGGTGGTAGCTTCTGAGTTGGCTACCGCCCACCTTTTTCTCTCTTCCATCAATCCTCTCTTTCTTTCTTCTTATTCACTCTATGTGTCTTCTCTATTTTTAGTTTGCAAATCTATTTTGTGAGTATGTTTGTTGTCTTCACAAGTTGTGATTGACATATTACGGTGTCTATCGTCGCTGAAACTCCACCAACCACTAGAAGTCTATTTTGGAAAGTGGGTTGCTCTTTGCCGAATTCTTAATTTGTTTCTGTTTTGAGTATTTCAGAATAAAAAATTATTTCACTAGTTAGTTTGGACCCGTGTTGTCTTAAGTTTTATATTTTTTTCCATTATTTAATAGCTCTTAAATTTTAGAAGTTTTTGTTTGCTCTTGTAGCACCTTTTTAGTATTACTTATGCAATTTAGAGATGGTTTTGTCGTCGTCCTCTCCAATTTGGTAGATGATTAATTATTTTTTCGATTTTTGCCTGCCACTTCAAACTATCCAAGGCTGATTTTCTTATCATTTTAAATGCTTATAATCACTTCAGATATATGGTGCTTGAATTATGACTGATATTTGTTGTTCCCCCCAAATTGGTCCATCTATGAAATGAATTAATAAATTTATTTTTAAAAAATGAAATAAAGAATGAAAACGAAATATAAAGAATAAAATGTAAATATGCACATTTAGTCTAAATTGTAACATAAAAAAAATTGTCATTTTGTACGTCAGAAAGAGTGAAAAGTCTACTTTTACTTAGGAAGCTTCTTCCGTTGTCAAACAAATGACTCAACCATCCCTTCCATTGTGACTGCCCTCAATGAAACACTGTAGAAATCAACTCCATATTTGGAAAACGGACCCAACCCTTCTTATTCTTTTTCTTCCTATCATTTAAAACCCCACTGCCTTGTTTTCCTTTCACTATCTTATCCGTCTCCAAAGCTCATTTCCTCACCATGTCGTACACCACCTACCATGGAGTCTCATCATTTTTTTTTCTTGCTTTTCCTACTCCTTTCTCCGCCGCCTACTGTCGCACAGAACTTCCACCAAGATAAAGAGAATTACGCTCATTTCAGCCCTTCCATGGCCGTAATCATTGTTATTTTGATTGCTATTTTTTTCTTCGTGGGTCTTTTCGCCATTTACATATGGAATTGTTCCAACGTCTACACCAACAGACAGAGTATCTGCCCCGTTGCCAGGCGTTCAATGCGCGGCACGTATGGGCTAGACACATCGGTGATTGAGACTTTCCCCATCATGGTTTACTCCGAAGTTAAGGGTCATAAGATAGGCAAGGAAGCTCTGGAGTGCGCAGTTTGCTTGAACAAATTCGAAGACGATGAAACGCTGCGCCTAATACCCAAATGCGACCATGTTTTCCACCCTGAATGTATTGACGTTGGGTTAACTTCTCATCCCACTTGCCCCGTTTGTAGAGCCAATCTCATTCCTCAACCAGGTGACCCCATGAGTCAACTCACTATGTTAAATAACACCGCCCCCGAGTTAGACCTTAAGGCTCAGAATAATGGTAGTAACTCAGAATCAGAAGAAGAAAGGAGCATAAATAACAACGTTGTTAATTGTCAGGTAGAGGTTCAAGTGGCTTCGAAGGTTGAAGTGAATAATTTGAACGTAACTTTAAATAGGAACCGCACACGTAGATCAAGATCTGGCCGCTCACGTAAACTTTCTTTCCTGCGATCTCACTCTACCGGACATTCTTTGGTCCAACTGGGTGAGAATACAGATCGATTCACTTTACGATTACCAATTGATGTTTGGAAGCAGTTAGTGAACCAAAAGTTGAATCAGGCAACAACCTTGGTGTTGCCTAGGGAAAGGAGTTCACGTCGAGGGTACCGAGCTTTAGAAGATGGAGAGAGTAGTAGAGGGAAACTAGACCATGGTGCCAAATCAAACCGGTGGGTTTTTAACATGGCACCACCATTTTTTAATAGAGCACCCTCCATGAAATCACCAAAGGTGGCCACGCATGATGGTGAAGGGACCTCAAGTAATTTGTCGGTTGGACCGGTGGTGGACTCAAACCATCCTCCGGTTTAAAAGGTTTGTTTATCTTATTAGTTTATTAATTGCTATATTATAACTTAAAAGCCACGTGCTTTGTGTAGATATGTAAATTGTCTATGCAAATAATTTCTTTATTATTAATCAAATTATGGTTTATTGATTTTAATATGGTTTTGAAGAGCATATAGAACATTAAAAATCACAAACATGGTAGACCAAGTCATTAAGAATATGACGTTTTCGAATTTATATTTGATTTATTTACCTTATTTTCTTAATAAAAATATGATTTTATATTAGAATTGTCGTAACCATTTTTTTGTGAAAACGGGGTCGACTAGGATTTTGAAAATGAATATGGGAGTCGCCACCAATCCTTTTTGATAAGGTGTGATCGAGTCACCTTAATAAGTGGTTGTTTTTAATAAAAACTTTAATTTTATTAAAACAACGATTTTGGACCACGAAATTCAGAAAGATGGGTTCGAGAGTCGGTTACGCACGAGAAAGGATTAGCACCCTCGATACGCCCAAAATTGGTACCTACTTGATTACTTAATGTCTAGTGTCGAAAATTGAAAACTTTAAAGAGATTTAAAATACGATCCTTTATTAAAAAACTTGTATAAATCAAATTACCCGTTAAGACCCTCTCATTTCAGAGAGAGAAAATGTCACACCCAATGAGTTAGGGCATGACATTTCACCTCCTCAAAAATGAG
Organism: Gossypium hirsutum; assembly: GCF_007990345.1. NCBI lineage: Eukaryota > Viridiplantae > Streptophyta > Magnoliopsida > Malvales > Malvaceae > Gossypium > Gossypium hirsutum. The sequence goes on from NC_053447.1 coordinate 60,883,585, forward strand.
CTTGTCTAAAAAACTCGTGTAATAAAATTTAAAAGGATATTCAATTGTTTAAGCCAGATGAAGAAATCGTAGCCCAATATATTAGGGCACAATTTTTCAAAATTCTAAACATTGAATATTGCCTTTATTTATTTTTTAGAAAAAATCCTCATTTCGAGAAAACAATGTGTCATATCCAATGCGTTAGGACACAACATATTGAATTCCCGATAATGAGCTTTTCATTTATGTTTTTGATTAAAGAACATTCTCGATTATTTAGATTCAATGAAGAAAATTGGAACCCAATGCGTTAGGGCTCAATCCTCTCAAAGATCCCAAATACTGAGTATTGCCTTTATTTTCAAAATTTTCTTTTTTACGAATCTGGGTAAAATTTGATGTAATGGAATAACAATTATGATAATGTAAGTAAAAATAATACGATCAAAGACAAAAAGATAAATAGATAAGAAGACAAATATATATATAAAAAATCAATCATGTATACGCAGAACAAGTAATAAACAAATAAAAACTAAAGCATAAAATAATAATAATAATAATAATAATAATAATAATGGACATGTAAATAAATAAACACCAAGTGAAGAAATTATAACAACAAAGAGAATAGATAAAAATTACAAAATATAAATATATATATATGTACATTTAAGAAAAATATATACGTATGTGAATAAAAAATAAAATATATATATAAGATATACATATTTTAAAATGTAAAATATATATATAAGTATGTATATAAAATCATGAAGCATAGAAGATGTATAAAAGTATGTGTATATATATATTTATAAAAATTAAGACATATGTATGTATAAGTATATATTATAAAATGTATGCATGTATATATATAACAAAATTTGAAGTTTAAAAGGTATAAATAAGTAAATAATAATAATACAAGATTAATGGTGTAATATAATAGTAATAATAATATTAAAATGATCAATTTAATAATAAATAACTAAGATACCAAACAGAGGACTAAATTGAAACTAAACAAAACCTTAGGGCTGAAATCAAAAATGAAGAACAAAGAAAATTACTAAATCGTGACGTGCGCGAAAGTAGAAGGGCTAAAAGGAAATTTATCCTGGCCTCCAAAACGCACAGCTTTAATAGGGATTAAATCGAAATAAAAGGAAAACAATAGGGTCGAAAATGCAAATAAAAATAAACTGCATTAAAAAGATAGCAAATGCGGAAGGACCAAATCGGAAAATATCCAAAAAGTCAAAAAACGCACAGATCTTGTAGCGGGTCGAGTCACGCACGCGGGTCTGGGAGTGAAACGACGCCGTTTTAGGGCTATCAGGGCCAGCCCTAAATGACGCCGTTTGGTCACCCTATATAAGTTAGATTTTTTTTAAAAGTTCATTTCTTTGCTCTTCAAAAAAAAGTGAGATTTTTCTCTCAAAAGCCTCTCTCCCCCGGTCCTAACTCCGGCCAATGGCCACCGTGCCGGACTCCGATCGCCGGCATCGGCGTCGCCGGCACGGTGGCCGGCAAAGGCAAAAAGACTTATTTTTTAGATCTTGACCCCCTTAAGCCCAAATCCGGTCTCAAAACACAAAAAAACAAAAGAAAAGTACCCTCAGTCCTCCCAACGACCGATTCGGACGCCGGAGAAGGAGCCTCTAACAATAAAGGCGCAGCGCGACTCCGGTGGATTTCTCTCTTTCTTTTTTTTTTATATTTTTGTATATGTAAAAAAAAATAGGAGTATATAACCAAAATAAGTACCTAAAAAAAACCTTGAGATTCAGTGATGAGATTCAGCTTTTTATAGCCAATTTCACTCTCTTTTACTTCTATTTTTATATTGTTTTTTTTCTACATTGTTTTTCTATTTTTCTTTATTGTTGCGTGTTGTTCTTCGCTTTTCAGGTGGAGTAGGTGGCGATGGGACGTGATGACGGTGGCGGCAGAAAGGTCCAAAGACCCTAGGTGCGGCGCACCTAGGGTTTGTTTGTTGTTTTCTGCTATTGGGTGTTGGGCTAGGGTTTTTGGATATTGGGCTATAGATTTTGGGCTTGGGGTATTGGGCCTAGTTTGGGTTAATTTGGTTTTAATGGGTAGAGGTTTTGGGTTTAGGTTTGGGTTATCAGATATTGGGTCTGTTTATTGTTTTGATTTGGGCCCGAGCTGAATTGGCCTACAACAAGAATCTAATCAAACTTGAATGATTCTTTGATTTGTGTACTATGAGCTCACCTCTTAATACAGTTGTGATGAAAGAATTAAATGTTAGTTAGTTGTGTTGTTAAATTAATTTGTGATACTAAGGAATGATACCATTTTACTACCTATGAACTTATTAAACTCAATTGAAGCTTACTCTATTATTTTCTTATTGTTGTCGTGTTGTGGAATTGGACGATCGAATCAACTTGAAGATCACACTATCCGATTATCTTTTGGTAGATTCTGAAATGTTATATTATGGTTTTGTGGCATCTAATAGGTGTATTTGATATACATAAGTACTCATGTGGTTGTAAATGTTATACATATGTCTTGTGTGTGCACCATTGAAGTATGTTTGAAAGTTAAATGGTGATGTTGTTCATGGTTTATTATGGAAATCTTGAATATGAGTGTGTATGGTATATGATGGAATGAAATGAAATGTTGATAAGTTGTAACTTATGTTATAAGAATGGTTAGGTGATATCCTTGTTGGTGTTTATATTGTTGTGGTTGGAATTTATATTAGATGTCATGATAGTTGATATGTGTATTGATTCTAGATGGTAAATGTACGGATGAGTATGCCTTGGTTTGTGACTTGGCTATTTGATGATAAAAGTTATGGCAATTTGGTATTTTATAAGGCTTTGTTTAGCTAAACATGAATTGGATAGGAAATAAAATTCAAGGTTAGCTTTAAATGTTGTTTGTGATGGTGCCTTATGGCATATTGGTTAGAACAAGGCAAATGACATGTTTTAATATGTTTCTGGTGTGTGTTTGAATAGATTGATTGAATGGTTAATGGTATGCTTGAGGCTTAAGAAAGAAAATATATGCATGACTTGTTTTTGAAGGTACCATATGGCACACACGGTCTACCACACAATTTGATACACAGCCATGTGCCACATATGAGCATGTGGCAGGTCCGTATGCTCTGTTTGATTTTGATGACGTTAGGTACACACGACCATATTCTCTTACACGATCGCATGACCCTTTTATACACAATATCAGTATGTTGCACGGTTTGTTGGAAAATCGTGTTTGGAAAACGCAACAGAAAATAAATTTAGGGAAATACCGGAGTTTTAATTTTTTTTTTCCAAAATAAGAACTTGGTTGTGATATTTAAAGTAATAAATACTTAACCAAAATTGTTTCTTTTCGTTTCATTTAGGATGAATGCATCGATCGAATAGTCTTCTTCGTTATCCTCAAACTCACATCTACCAAGTGTGGGCTCGCTTCAAATTAGAAAACTTTTTACAAAAATTACCAATGAGGTAATTTCATAATTTCTTTAAACTTTTGGCCCAAGTTGTAAATAAGAAAAATATTTCTATAAATTTTCTAAAATAATTTCTTCGAAGAATTTTCTCTCTAAACTTTCTCTTAAATTCAAGTGTGTGTAAATAATGACCTAAGACTCTTTTTATATAAAGAAGAGTTTAGATATTCAACTATAATTAAACTTAATCACTTTAATATTAAATTAATAGAATATTTATTTACAAGATAAACATTAAATTAAATTTAATATTAAAGATAATCACTTTAATATTAAATTAATAAAAACTATTAAAATAAGTATTGAATTTAATTTAATATTAAATCTATTAAAATAATATTATTTTTGGAATAATTAATCTGAAATCAAATTCTTTCGTAGAGTCCCAATAGGAGTGTAATTCTTCTACTGCTCAACCACCAAAAACCCACTGTCGTCAACCATTTCTCGACCACCGGAATGTCGCCATCTCAACCACCGGCACCCAAGCTGGTTCAATTTTTGCCAGTTTGATCTGAGCCAGTGGCGGCTTGACTAGTCCAATCCAGCCACCGGTTCGATAGTTAGTTCGATTTCACATATCAGGCACGGTTTGACTAGTTTTTAGGTATTGGTCTCGGTTTTAGACTCTCGAGTCCAATTTATGATCTCAGGTCCAATTTTCAAGTTAAATTACCCATTGCTAATTGTTTGACTTGAAAATTAATTTTCAAAAATATCATATTAATTTGATTAATTTAATTTTACTTTATCAAATTAATTTTCCCAAAGACCACTTATACTTTCAAAATTAATTTTTTAAGAAAATTATTTAATCAATTTCTCTAGTTAAATAATTCTTACAACCACCCAATTTAATTCCACATTGAATAAATCGACTCAATCAAATTATTTCCAAAGTAGTAGAGTTTTCTTCTAATTCAAAAGTAGCTCGATAGAGCTTTTGTTGAGTTAGCGGATGGACCAATCGAATATATACAATTAGGCTCTAGTAATTGCAATTATGTCTAGAAGCATCATTCTGATAATTCGCAATTACTTAATCATGGAGTCAGTCCACAAGAAGTACTATGATTGAAAACTCAATATTGTATACTCTTTATGAAAGCAATTCATCCAACTACTTTGTCCAATAACCTCTTCATGTGTGTGTTACCCTCATATGATATCCTTAATTCCTTTGAGTTAAATCTGTCTACTCAATATAATCTTATTTTATCTCTTTATCACCATTGTGTCTTCTTAATGATTAATATGATCATTGTCAACAAATGACCGTGATTAAATTGCTCATTTGAGAACAAGCAACTTGTGGCCACATTCTATATTTATCAATCCACACAATGCCAATGAGAGGATATTGTTAACTCTTTAATTGAGCTATGAATTCCACTATTGCTAGTAAAGTCATGTCATACACAAGTCATGTACCCAACATACCAGCTATCCTGCTCGATCATTTTTAGAGTGTAAGCCTTCATTTATATCAAAGCACATGAGTTACATATGCGTGGTCAGTGACTAATTCAGAATTTAGGTAAATCACACCATGAATGTCACAAGTGAATTAATTCACAAACGGATTCAGAATTAATTTATCTTGGATCCAGTCCAATGTATCATTCTACCAATGAATACATTTATGTCTCTATCCGTGGAGTCAACTGCTCTGATAGCCAAGACTAGTCATATCATGTGGCTGTGATTAAATATGATCACTATCAACAAATGACTGTGATTAAATTGCTCGTTCGAGAACAAAACACCTGTGGCCATATTCCATATTTATCAATCCACACAATGCCAATGAGAGGATATTGTTAACTCTTTAATTGAGTTATGAATTCCACTGTTGCTAGTAAAGCCATGCCATACACAAGTCATGTAACCAACATACTGATGATCCTACTCGATCATCTTTAGAGCATAAACCCCCACTTATATCAAAGCACATGAGTTACATATGCATGGTCAGTGACTAATTTAGGATTTAGGTAAATCACACCATGAATGTCACAAGTGAATTAATTCACAAATGGATTCATAATTAATTCATCTTGGGTCTAGTCCAATGTATCATTTTGTCAATGAATACATCTATGTCTCTACTCGTGGATTCAACTGCTCCGATAGCCAAGACTAGTCATATCATTGATTGGAATTGTAGACGACATAATAATCCTTCTCAGTATTTGAATCAAATGCTCACTTTGATTCTTTTATAGGATTATGGCCTCGTGTAGATTATTTACGGAAGTAAGTTGTCTTTCTCGCAATGTAAACGTTCTTACAATGCCACTTATCATTAGTTTGAACTTAGAAAATTAATTAGCTATTATTTATTTGTCACAATCTCTCTATGCATGCAAAATATGAAAGATATAACATGGAATGTGAAATTTATTTATTCATCATTCAAATACATAGAAAACAATTACATGTTTACTACAATATGAGCACATTTCCCAACACGGTTTGGGGACACGACTATGCAATATTGCACCACACGGCCTCAGCCTGCCACACAGTCATGTGGCCCCTATTTTATATTTTTACCCTACTTTCATGTTATATTTCGAATTAATCCCTAATTGTTCCTAAATTGATCTTAGAGCTTTGTAGGCTTGATTTAAGCCTTGTTATTGTATGAATAATAGGATTATTGATTGATTATTTATGAATGATTGTTTTAAAATAAATTTTGAATTAAAATGGCATATATCTGTCTTGTTAAATGCTATAACATCCCATGATCCTAATCTGGTGATGGAGATGGGTGAGGGGTGTTACAATGGTAAATGAAATGAGTTCAAAGATGTATGAAATTGTTGAGAATTGGTAACCTTACGTAATTAGCATAGTGGAAATGAAGATGTTTTGGTATGAACACATAGTAATGGATTGTAAAGTTGAAACTTGAATGGAATGCATGCGTTTATTTAAGTTTGTTTTTTATTGTCTTGATTCATAGATTACCACTGAGCGACTTGCTCAGCACATGATTTGTTTTTCGTGCATAGGTTAGGTGCAATTCAAGAATTTTAGCTTCAACTTTAGCATCCAGTCAAAGATCCTGGACTCAACGATGTTTGTATACTTTTTTTCACTAATTATTTGGCATGTACCTAAGTGTGCCCATTTTAATACGAAAATATGTATATAAATATTTTTGGATCATACCTTGATGCATGGAATTTGGTCAAATAGACGATGTGTGTAAATTGGCATCCAAATGTGTTTTGAAATGGTATGAAAAGTTGCATTTATTAATGGCATGATGGTTAGAAAGATTTGGTAATTGAATGGTTAATTGAATGGTTAGTTGGTTGATTTGGTTGACATATGATTGTATACATTGAGTTGGAACATTTTGTATTAGATTGAATCCAAATTGAAATGGTTTTGATTAGAAATTATTAAAAGACTAGTTTTAGTATGTTTTGGTGTATTTTGATTAATATTTGAATGGTAGAAATGAAAACTTTGAAATAGGTACCAAAATATGCTTATTGTCAAAAATAGGGACTTGGTATTCTGTCTCTAATATTGCAATACCATAAACCCTTTTTATCGCGATACCAACCCTGTTTTATTTTGAAAACTTAGCAAATTGGTCCTTAGGTTGGGAGGTTTGGCTACTATATTTGAAATCGCGATACTAAGCCTTGGATATCGCCACCTAATACGTTTTGAAGTTTGGTTACTGTCTTGGAAATCACGATACAATGCCCTAGATATCGTGATTCTCACTTGCTATATTTTTTAAATTTTCAATTTAGTCTTGATTCGACCTCGGGTTAATATTAAAGCTTTTGTAAGCTTGTACAATACCCGAAATAGTTTACTTATTATAATAATTGCTTATAATGTTCATATTTAATTGTTAAATAACTAAAATTGTATTTATTCTGATCGTAATTGCTCTGAAAATGAATGTGATACACTGTAGCTCGGACTCGACAATCAGGTCAGGAATTGGGTGTTACATTTACGGAGTGATTGCTTTGGGAAATAGCATGGGACATTCACCCATTCGATTCGAAAAAATGATATTAAAGCTCCAAAAATGATTTATCGAAATATGAATGAAAATCTCGGAATTTATCGTGTGAAAATTCACAAAAATTTTGGAGTGTTACAAGACCGTTTAGCTAACCTGGTATAGGAGTTGGTCTCAAGGATGAGTCACTTAATTTACACTGCCAAACAACTCGGTATCATTAAGGGGGTAGACACTAGCCACGAGTTTTAAAGCTACTCCATACTCAGGATGAAGATCGAACCCTCAACCACTGATTTAGGTAAGTGAGACTTTTACTATCTCTCTTAATTTCTATGATTATCATTATTATTATTATTATTATTATTATTATTATTATTATTATTATTATTAAAAACTAACGTGCTTGCAGTTGAAGGTCATTACATGGGGCGGTGGAGGAATGTACCTCAGATTTTCTCGTTTGTTCAAAGGGTCAATTGAATGGGAGTTGCATTCATCAAAATCATTGATGTCTCGCAGCATACATCAAAGATAAAATAATTTCTTGCCTTTCATAAATCCCAACAAAAACCAATTCAAAATAGAGATCTCAAAATTGATAGTTAAAATTTTAATTTCATGTAAAGTGAAATTCCAATGGGATAAGATTTTATATATACTAATTTTTCTACCACATGATAAAATGACTTTTTTTTATACTGAAATAGACAAACCTAATCTAATAAAAACAGTAGATATACCCAAATTAATATGTGATAATCATTTAAATAATAACTAGAATTTATGCATGTAGGTGAAAATAATAATTTATATAAAACTTAAGCTTTTTTATAATTCTAATATAAAAATAATAATTAATTACAAAAATAGGTTAGAGAAAAAATTATTTATGAAAATAGGTTTTTTTTTAACAGTACTCACCGATGTCGCCTGATACGGTGACACCATCCCCTTTCTCCCTTAATCATCACTCAATCACGTATTTTTTTTAAATGTTGTCACTGTGTTAGGCGGCACCAGTATGTTTTTTTTTCAAAAAAATTTGTGAAAATACAAGTATACCAGTAAAAAAATAAAAAAAATTTAATGGTGCCGCCGATGTGTCAGGCGACACTGATATATATATTTAAAAAAAAGTGGCCTGAAATGAAAAAAAATTATGGGGTATTAGGGGTGGAAACTCGTGACTCCGTTTGGTATCTAAACGGTGAGGTGGCATATTTAATCACAGGGAACATTATATCTTTAATTGGAGATAATCCAACGATGCAAAATGGAGATCGAAGAAAGAGTAGTTCGAAACTTTGGTCATTGTTTTAGAAAATTTGGAGTCGGCTACAGGGAGATCTGAACCATAAAAGTCAACAAGAAGGAGGAAATTTCTTATTTTGTGTCGAAATTGGCACAAAAGACTACCGCAAATGACGACATCAATGGCTATTGAGTATGATTATTAAAATTTTCAATTGAAAACAAGAAGGTAAAGAAAAGAAATAAAATAAAAAATAGAAGTGTTCAATGTGAAAAGGAAAAGAAAGAAAGAAAAGATATGAATGTTATGTGGCCACAATTTTAATCTTATTCAAGTTCTCAGTCAAATTTTAAAATAGTTGGATTTTAATTTGGAAAGTTGAACCAAAAAATAAAAACATTAAAAGTACACATTCCAATATGTCTTTTTTTTTTAAGTAAAGTTTACTCCTAATTTTATTTGGTTTAAATTTTTCATAATTTTGTTGGTAGAATAAATTTAAGTTTAATTTTGAATTAGTAATTATTATTTGTTAATTTTATTTAAAATTTTCACATTAATTTTATTTAATTAATCAACACTAATTAAAGTTAAAATATTATTAAAAAGAATTGGTTTAGTGTTAGTATGATATTAATTAGAATTCTTTTTAAAAAAATTATGTGGCACATTTTTGTTTGATGCTTAAAAGGTGACTTTTTAAGATCTTTTTATAGAAAGGTTCAGCATAAATATGTAAAATTGTCCCTCCAAAAAATGAAATTCAAGTACCAAATAGAAATATTTAATAGAAATATGTGAAATTGCCACTCCTAAAAAGAGATTTTTTTTTAAAAGGTAGTTTCTTTAATACATTTAAAGGGTAGTTTAGTCAATAACAATGGATAGTTTTGGTATTATTCATGAATGTTTTATGGTTCATGTTCGGAATTTATGGCTACCCTCTCAACAATATTATATTCTAGGATCGAACCTATGTCTCTACTTAAGAATGCAATATGCCTTATCACCATACCCAACACTTATTCATTTTATAAAAATTGTAGATGATATAATTATTCATACATTTGAAAAAAAAATTCATTTTTGTATTTTCACCAAGTAGGTGTCATTTTATTCATGAGATCAAACGTAGTCGTTTTCTTGGTATAATCAAAATATTATCTATATTCATTTTACGTTCTACGGAGATTATATTTTCATGAGAATTTATAATTATTCCTCCTAATAATATCGTATTCAAAATTCGAATTTACAATATTTTTCTTTTTCGCATAATACTTATTGATGGAACTCTAACTTATAGCACTGAGTGAAAACATATAATTTTATATTTCAAAAAACAATGATAGTCAATAGAAGAGTGCGGCATTGAGTTGAACTTATATCATAATGTGTAGTTTCAAAAGAGTGGTTTTTTTTTAAGAATAAATGATTTATTATAAATATATATTACATAATTATATTTATATTTTAAAAAATAATTAAATTTTTTTTTTGGTATGATTATAGCATAGATATATAAATGCAACGGCAAAGCCAAGTAGAAGGTGAGAGGGGTCATGGCCCCCTAATTTTTTTTTTTCAATTTAATTTTTTATAAATATACTATGACCCTCTTAAAAATATAAGTAGGCCCCTCTCAAAAATATTTTTACACGCCTAATTAAAACTTGATCCCCTTAAAAACAACATCCTGGCTCCGCAAGGAAGAAGTAAAAAAACTGTGTGAAAATTTAAATACAAAAATATTTAGCCACTCCTCTTGTGATTGTATCTATATAAGATAAGAACATGAAAGAAATGTGAAGAAGAAGAAAATGGTGGTTGGCAATTTTGTTATTTTATTCTTTTAGGTCTAGAAGAAGGGAGTTGTTGACGAAGTAATAATTGGTTTTGGGTATTTGAAAAGAATGGGTTTCCCATTGTTATTTTATTTTTGAGTTCTAGAATAATAGACAATGACATCAATCCTATTGCTTTCGGTATTTGAAAAAAAAAAACAAAATGAGTTGAACCAAATTTGCAAATATTTTAAAATTTACAAAGCTTGGTGAACATGAAACAATAATTGTAGCTTGTAATGCAAAGACTTTGAACACCATCAACAAAAGCATTGCTATTATAACCCAACAAGTAATTGTAGGAAGGCAATGCTTTTCTTATTGGTGGGGATTTGCCATAAAGCCCATAATCCCCACCCATACTCCACAATCCATATGCTTCAAATAACTTAGACTAACTAGGGTTCATATGGGTTAAGATGTATTAAGTTACAGAGTAAATAGTTTGAAAGATAAAATATGTTCTAATTTGTCATAAGAAAGTAATGTTTTTCAGGGATTTGCCATAAAGTCCATAATCCCCATCTCCACCCACTAATTTGTGATGGTCCATACTCCATAATCCATTTGCTTCAAATAACTTAGCCTAACTAGGTTTCATATGAGTTAAGGCGTAAAATCTCAAGTTTTAACATAGTTTAAGGGTTAAAAAAATTGAAATTTGGTTTGTCTTATAATGTAACAAAAAGCGATGTCAACCTGAAAGAAATAAAAAGTTACGTGTTAGTCTCCAAGACTTAGGATATTCAAATTATATATAAGTATGTAATGCTTTAATAAAAAAAAAAGTCAACGATATTAACTATTTGAACTAATTGATAACATTATAAAACTATAAGGATCAAATTATGTTAAAAAGTATATAAAACACTAAAACTAAAATTTAACTATTTTTGTAACATGAAAAACAAAAAAGGGTGTGCGGATGGGCTAGTTATACAAATTCGAATTTGAATTTAAATTTAAAGTAAAAATAATAATAATAATAAATTTGTAAAATTAAAACGAGTTCAAATAATTTATCCGAATTTAAATACGTTATTTGCAAATGTAAAACAATTTAGATAATAGATATTCGAGTCTACTCCTAATTTGATGCGATAGTAATTGAAATTTGCACTATCTATTTGAAAGTAAAGTCCAAATTTTTCTTTAAAAAATTAAATGGGCTCTAGAAAACCCATTTTTACTTGGGCTTCAATAAAAGAAAGGGATAATGACATCATTTAACCTCTACTTTTAATTTTTTATACCACTCAAAGCAATGGACTTCAAACAATTATACCATTTTAAATCCAATAAAATGTGCATTTCTTCTCTTCCCTCCATCGTCTTATAAAACAAAACTTGTCCTTTTTTCTTTTCTTTTACAATTTACATTGCCGCCACCACTCTCTCGTCGCTTTCCAGTGCCATTTAACAATGAGCAGTAGCCTTCGTCCTCTCCTTCAACCCTACTGGCTTGGATCTCCCCAAAGCAAATAAGAAAACCCTTGAAAAGGCAACCAAAGCCCGTAACTCTCTCTTGTCCAACATTTGCTTCGCTGACTGTATGATCAGTCTCCGATCAAGACCGACTCTTCCTCGTAGCCCCATTTTGGCCGTCAGCCACTTGGATTTCTGAGTGGTACACGCAATAACCTAATTTCAAGACGAAATCTCTGGGGGAACTGAATTTTTATTTCTTCAAATATTGTATTTTTTAATTTTCTTCATGCTAATTTCTACTATACATCATACCCACTGCAGTGAAAATTTTATTCAAATCTTACCATTATCCTTAAAAAGATTCCCCCCCCCCAAAAAAAAAACAACTCTACCTTTCAACTCATTGAATCAAAATACGAAGCATTAAGAAGTTGGCTACTGGTTGTCAAATCATGTGATATTTTTGTATACGAAACATTTTGAGGTTAAAAGTATATTCATCAATCTGTTAAAAATATCATAATAGTTTACGTTTTGATAGATCAGTTAGATAGTGATATTATCTCCTGATGGTATAGAAGGATTAATTCAAGTAAAATGGTTGAAATTTTTTATCTAAAGGGATTAAATCAAGCATTTAATAATTCGTCACCATCTACAAAAAAAATATTGATAAAATTTTTAATAAAAGAACCAATTTAATCTTTAATAAATGAAACAAAATACAATTCAAATCCAAAAATAACGAAACTTTCTTGTAATGTAACACACTTACATTTTTCATAAAACAAAACCCAAGAATTGAAAGCCCAGGAAATGGGGATATCCCAATTCAGTATCAAATTGTTTTCACAACACAATTCAGGCACTTTCTTGCGTTTTCTTTTTTATGAAGCTTCGTCTTGGTACTAGGTCCGAATTACAAATAGAAGTGAAAATGGTTGAGCTTCAACAATGTTAAAAAGAAACCTGAAACAACTCATTATTCTGCTTTGGTCATTATCCTTACGGATGGCATGCATTTAATTTTAGTGGAAGTACATAAACATTTTGACATTTTAGCTTTCAATGTGCCATGCCGTTTTATTTACGGACAATTTGCTTTGTATGTTTTGGTACACTCCTTTCGCATTAAATATCAATTGATGACAAATGCCACCATGTAATTTTTTTCATTTTTGCTTTATTTTTCTTTAATAGGGATGATGGGCATCGAAAGCATTAAATATAAATTCCTACGATAAGATAACACTAATTAGCAGTATAGAACAGTAGGGTCGAATTTACAGGGATTGATTATCTAATTTCGCTTTTTACCATTACCAGAATCACTATCACGGTCACAGTCGTACCCAAGACCTGTGGGTAGCAATGCTGAAAAATAAAAGGAGGGTTTAAGTTGATAGGGAAAATAAAATAAATAAATATGTAATGTAATAAAATGAAAACATATTTGAAATTGCAAAAATAAATTTTAAGCAAATAAAATAAATGGGTAAATAAAATATTTTGAAGCTTAGCCTTAGCCTCGGTACACCCCGAACTTGAACCGATCCTTGAAAGAAGGCTTTTCCTTCCAACTGATAAGTTGGTTATCGGTCGAGGACGCCTCAAACCACTAGCTTTTCCTCTTGTAGTCGGTTTCAGTACGACCTGCAAATCGACCCTTTTCAAATTTCTAACCATGTGACACATGCCCGTAATTTAAGACTTCGACAACATTACGATCTGAAAAGCCCAACTCAAATTAACGGTCTCAACCGTGTGGGCTATTTAAATCCGATCACTATCTCCCTTGACGGAATCCAACTAGCTTTTTCCACCTGAACATGCCAATTTGTTTGCGGGATTTTGAATACAGTGCGACCGACTCAACTTCCCAATTGTATGCCAAACGATTCCAATTCAATGTGCACTTTTTCAATTGAAATCGAATCAACTTTAAGAGACGAATTTGTACTATCCCATATACTAGAGAGATAACGAATACCAAATTGCAAAGTATTTAGTCTGGGTTCATATCTCACGATTACTTTGTCAGAGCGATAACCAGACTAAGACTAAAAAGAGGATTTAGTTAGGCATGAAATAAATCATGATAGATGGAGTATGGAGGTGATGGAAATTGGAAAGGGGAAAGGGCTTGGAAGGTAACTAAACCAAAAGAAAGAAAACTAAATAAATGGCAGAATTGAAAGCTTACTGACGCAGGAAATGAAAGAAAGAAGAGAATTGATTCATGCCAAAGCCAAGTCTGTCTAGGTATTTATATATACTTCTAGCGCTATAATTTAGCTAAAGTTTCCTTAAACATTATCACTAGCTAAATTAAAATTTTAAAAATCAAATTTAAACTAAAGATCAAATTTAAACTAATTACAGAATTTTAACAATTTCAAAAATAATTTGATCTTTATTCAGCCAATTTCAAATCTTCAATCTTTATCCACCCAACTTCAAATCTTCAATCTTTCAATCTACCCCTCCTCTTTGCTTTTTATTCCAATTTAGCCCCCTTTTTTTTGTATGATTTTGAATTTCAGCACACCAACTTCATTATTGATAAGAAAAATCCAAATTTAGTAGCACCTTATTAGATAATTAGCCAAAAATAAATGCATCAAAAATACAAATTTATCTTGCTGTCAAGGGACCATATATATTGTTCGAGACATTAGACTTGGAAAATTTTGATAAAAGTACCACTGAGACTCCTGTATTAGAGTCAAATTGTATTTTGGTCTCTCTACATAGAAAATGAGTAAATTAGTCATCGTATGCTAGATCAAAGAGCAAATTGGTCTTTTCTGTTAAAGATTTCATCTATTTCTACTGTTTGAAGCTGGCGTAGCTAATGGAATAACTAGATAGTTACACATAGCGTGCCACGTGTACCTCATGCTGACGTACAATGACCACTTTTTAATAGAAGAAATGGATGGAATTTTTTTATAGAAGAACCAATTTTCTCTTTGATTTAATGTCTAGGGACTACTTTGTCCTTTTTTAGTAGAGGGGGGATGCAATTCAACTCTTAGTACAATGGCCTCCATGGTACTTTTACCGACAAGTTCACACTTTATTTATTTATTGTTAGTTGTATACACTCTTTTTATATTTATCTCTCAAACCTTAGTGCAAGTATTATGAATACCCTTATATTAGGAGTTAGATTGCATTTTGCCTTATTTATTAAAAAAATGAGCAAATTAGTTCATGTATGTTAGACCAAAAAGCAAATTGGTCCTTTCTATTAAAAATTTCATCCAGTTTTACTATTAAAAATGGTGTGACTAATGGAATAACCAAACAGTTACAAGTGATGTGCTACGTGTACCTTACACTAACGTATAGGAATCAATTTTTAATAGTAGAAATAGATGAAATTTTTAACAGAAGAACCCGTTTGCTCATTGATCTAACATACAATGACTAATTTACCTATATTTTGAATAAATGGGCAAAATGCAATCTAACTCATAGTACAAAGACTTCCATAATACTTTTACCCTCAAACCTCTTCAACACTTACGAACAATTTTTAACTTTTTAAGCTTCAAACTTCTTTGTATGGTAAATCTTTTTAAATTATTAATATCGGGAAGGATCTACTTACACAGTGTAAAAATTAAAGTAGTTTTACACACTTCTATAACTATTTATATGATTAATATTTTAACGATCCAATCGTTGAATTTATCAATATAATTATATTTTTCATGCATGTAAATTTTCGAACCAATCTGATATTTCTATCATATCTATCTAAAATACTCTATATATTAATATATATTCAACGATTAATATTTTTTACATAAAACAAATGGTTAAAATTTTTAAATTTACATCAAATTTGACATGCATGATCTATATGAATAGACCATGAAATATAATCGTTGGGTTGCTAAAATATTAATTAGATAAATAGTTACAGAAGTATGTAAAACTATTTAAATTTTTATACTGTGTAAATGAATCTCTCCCTATAAATATTTGATGTGTTTGTGTTATATACATATTTAGTAGTTATATATGATTATATTTAGTTGTTATAAATATGTGGTTTGTTAGTTTATTTATTTATTATTTGATTTATTGGTTTAGTATATTTCATGTTAGTTTATTTTACTAAAATAAATTATTTGTGGGTAAATTAATTAAATTATTAGTTTAAAAGTATTTTTTATTGTTTTTTTGAAAAAAACTTCAAATTGGGCTTTATTTAAAAAACTTCAAAACTACACAGATAGACCTAAGAAAAAGAAAGAAAAGGAGCCCAGTTATAAGACTTGGCCCATCATAAGGAAAACTAAAACAAAATTAAAAGGAAACCTAATCGCCTAGGAAATTGAAAAAGGAAAAAAAATCTAAAACATATTAATGCTGCCGTTTTACCTGCCCAATCAGCATCAAATCATTACCATCTTGCCATTTCATCTATCTTTCCAAGGGTCTGCTTTAGTCAATTTGTTACCAACCCTTCTCAGACTCCCCTCATTTCGTTTTCTCCCCTTTCCTTGTTCAATCTGGTTCTCTCGCCCTTTCACTTTCCCCTTGTTTTTCTACAGCTTCAGGGACACTTCCGACTAGGTAAACTCCTTTATTTCTCTTCAACGTTTCATTTGCTAAGATATGCGAGAGACTATTTGCTAATCTTGGGATATGTTCAAATTTGTAATCCTTTAAGTTTAACAGTAGCTGATGAATGTCATGGATATATGCACTTACCAATGATTTGTCTGGGCTTTTTGTCTTGCATTTTCTTATTATTGATAAAGAGTCTCCTTCAATAATAACTTTTTCCCGTTGCATGTCAATGCCGATTTAGAGTGCTTTCCGACATGCGATTGCTCCGCCGCAAAGGCTGATGTAACCCGTTGATAGATCTCCGAGCATGATAGGAGAACTGTACCCTCTCTGTCTCTGGCCAATATTCCCACAGCCGATTTATTTTGTCTACCGTCATATGCTGCGTCGAAATTGATCTTAACAACCCGGTCAGGTGGCTTTCTCCATTTGTTAACAGTTATGGAAATTTGTGGTTTATTTTTATCAATCTCATTTAACTCTAATATGTAGCTATGAACAAATCTCCCTATTTCTTTTCCAGATTTACTCCCTTTTTTATATACTCTATCATTCCTGTCTCCCCAGATAGCCCATAATGCACAGCAAAAAATCCTACATTGTGATGCCGAACTCTGTGAAAATACCCGGGTTAGCCACTGTAAAAACTCCATCTGGTTATCTTGCAAACACTTAAGATATGATAACTCTCTCCACACTGATGCTGAAACAGGACATTCACGAAAGAGATGATCCATATTATTTGTTTCTGAGCCACACCGGGGACAAGCTGTTGTGTTCGTTAGCCTTTTAAGTAGCATATTAACTCATGTAGCTAGGAAATTCCATGATATCTTCCACACTGTAATTTTTATCTTGGAAGGAATATCCAGAAGCCATAATTTTTTTGTAAAAGTCCTTGTAGCCGACTTGTAAAGCATAAGCTCTAGGGTCATCTTCGATGCCTTGTAATAGTTTGTAGGCACTACGTGCTGTGTACTCGCCCGACGCTTCAGCTCTCCAGACTTGGAAATCTTCATGTGGTTCTTCAGCCAGCGGAATACTAATAATATTCTCAGCAACCTCCTCCGGAAAGGTAGACGCTATCAACTCCTTTTTCCATGTTCTACTACTTAAATCTATTAATTCCGCAACTTTAATATCATTCAAATTCATAATTAAAACTGGTAACCAGCCAAGCGATATATCTGGAACCCAATAATCACGACATACTGAAATATTCGTACCTCTGCCCACCTTCCAGCATAATCCTTCTGCTAGAACGCCCTTAGCAGCCCAAATGCTTTTTCATGTATACGAAACATTATTCCCCAACTGTGAATTTAAAAAATCAACATTTGGAAAATATTTTGCTTTTAAAACTTGTGCTACTAGAGAGTTTGGATTGTTCAAAATTCTCCACCCTTGTTTAGCTAGTAGTGAGGTATTGAATTGAGCTATATTTATGAGACCCAAACCACCATCTTCTTTAGGCCGACATAAGTACTTCCACTGACACCAATGGATACCTCTTTTCCCATGCGCTTTCTGCCACCATAATTTAGCAAAGATGTTTTCAATATCTCCACAAAGAGTCTTTGGTAATAAAAAGCATGACATGGCATAGGTTGGAATGGCCTGCAGTACCGACTTTATAAAGACTTCCTTACCTCCTTGAGATAGCATTCTAGTACTCCAACCATCAATTCTAGTAGAAATCTTCTGTTTTAAATGCTGAAAGGATTCTTTCTTACGTCTACCAACCACATTCGGAAGCCCATCGTTATATATTTGTTGAGATCCTTACCCCTAATATTGCTGAAACTTCTTCTATCTTTTCTTCTAAAGTATTTGTGCTACAAAATATGGTAGATTTATTGAAATTAACGCATTGTCCAGAGCACTTTTCATATTCCTTCAAAATTTCTTTTAGCACCCTAGCACCCATGTCTGATGCTTCTCCGAACAAAATGCAATCATCTGCAAAAAGTAAGTGTGAAATTTTTGGACTTCTTCTGTTGGCCTTTGCACCTTTTATCAATCCCGCTTTTAAAGACATTCTCATCAAAGATGATAATCCCTCATTACGCATCAAAAATAGAAAAGGACTCAGCGGGTCTCCCTGACGCAAGCCTCTAGATGGTTTAAATATTCTTCCACTTCTTCCATTTATATTATCTGCATAGGACGTTGTGGAAATAGAATTCATAACCAGCTCCTCCCAGTCCGTTGCACAACCCATTCGTAGCATCACTTCCTTCAAATATCCCCACTCAACCCTATCATAAGCTTTGTTCATGTCAAGCTTTACTGTCATGTATCCTTTTTTTCCTATGTGCTTCTGTCGAAAAGTATACAAAATCTCATAAGCTAGTAACACATTGTCAGTTATTAGCCTTCCCGAAACGAACGCACTTTGAACCGCATCAATACATCTTCCAATTACTGCTTGGAGTCGGTTTACAATTATTTTTGCTACCATTTTATAAATGATCGAACACAAACTAATGGGTCTAAAATTAACAATGCTTATGGGACTTGGGATTTTCAGAATCAACACTGTCTGTTTGATTTAAAGTACCAATACTTACACCATTATTTAAAATTTCCAAACAAAAATCTGTTGTTTACATACCTACGATATGCCAAAATTTCTGAAAGAAAATTGTTGGAAAACCATCATGTCCTGGTGCTTTTGTAGGTATCATTCCTTTCAATGCCACATACACTTCTTCTGCTAAATAAGTTGTCATTAGCTCTCTATTGACTTCTGTAGAAATATCTTTCCTAATGCCCGTTAAGAGATGGGGAAAATCCTTAACTTTATTTGACGTGAAAAGCTTCTGAAAGTATGAAGTAGCTATTTCATTAATTTCACCAACTTCATTAGCTTCTCCTCCTCCATATTGCTCCAGCTTGGATGGTATTTATGCGTCTTCGATATGTAGCAAACCTGTGAAAAAAAGCTGAATTCTTATCCCTTGCTTTAAGCCAGTTTGCCCTTGCCTTTTGTTCCTAATAAACTTCATCTTTATCAATTTCCATATTCAGGTGAATCTTAGTGTCAATAATTTCTGCCATCGTGTCATCATTCCTCTCTTTTTCCATTAACATATCAAGTTGTGTCGTGAGTTTTTCCTTCAGCCATTCTCGTTCTTTCTTAATCATTCTCGCCCATACCATTAGGTTTGCTTGTAATCTTTCAAGTCTCTCAACTACTGTGCT
The DNA here is from genome assembly GCF_007990345.1 of Gossypium hirsutum. Taxonomy (NCBI): domain Eukaryota; kingdom Viridiplantae; phylum Streptophyta; class Magnoliopsida; order Malvales; family Malvaceae; genus Gossypium; species Gossypium hirsutum. Next base: position 60,903,396 of record NC_053447.1, read on the forward strand.
TATTCCTGACTCCCAAGATTCTTTGATTACTTTCTTGCACGTCTCCTCTATCAGCCACCACGCCTCAAATTTAAATTTTGAAATTCTCTTATGAATGTTTTCGCCATTTGTATTAAAAAGTGGGCAATAGTCGGACATCGTAGAGGTAGATGTTTGACGCTACCTGCCAGAAAAAAATACCTCCATTTATCATTTATCACTACCCTATCAAGTTTTTCTTTAATATTTATTTCCGACAGATTTCTTCTTTCCCATGTAAACCACACTCCCGAATATCCCAAGTCTTCTAATTGGCATTCTTCTAGAATCTCTTGAAAGGCATGTATTCTACTCTCCTCCCTTGGTATACCCCCACATTTCTCAAAAGAATACATGATCCCATTAAAATCATCGCCTACCAATCATGAGTGACTCTTATCTTGCCGTAATTTATTCAACAGATTCCACGAATCGCTCTTATTGTGGACATATGAAGAACCGTAGAACCCTGTAAATCTTCACTCTTTTTTAACCTTTTATTCTTTAACCAAAACATCAATATGATTCCTAGAGAAACTTCGTAAACTAACTTCAGCATCTCCTTTCCATGCTAAGCATAATCCTCCTCTCGAACCTTCTGCTTCAATATCAATTCCATTCATAAAACTGCAACTTCGTCTAACTTTTTTCATCCTTTGTTTATCAATTTTAGTCTCCATTAAGAAGACCATTTGGGGATTGTGCTGCTTTAGGAAATAACGCAGCCTTCTTCTCGCCCATGGACTCCCCAATCCATGAACATTCCAGCTTATAATTTTCATTGCGTCCGGTCGGCTTGCCTGCTGGCAGCGCCGACCTCAAAAAGTCTTGAATATCAAGTTGCTCAAAATTGTCTACATCACTTTTGAAAAGCCTTTATCTCATTCCTCTGAATTATCTTGTTTCAATCTTTTGATTCCATCTCTGTTTACATTTTCTTTATTACACCTTGTAAGATCTACATCCATGGACTTCCTCTTCCTCTTCCTCTTCCTCGTGTTATTCTCAGCCTTTTCTGTCATTTGGCGAGTGGATAAGTTCTTGTCCAGATTATCTTCTTCTCATATTGGTTTTGATCCTATTTTCCTGTACAATCGCTCAACTTCTCAGCTTCTCTTAACCTCGAAAAACTATCCTGCTTCTTTAGCACCTCCCCCCTCCCATCAATTCCATATTTTCCTATGACCCCCTCACCTCATTATTCTATCTGTCAAATCTTCCTGCATTTTTTGGCGACACTCTTTTACCTCCAATATAAGAACACTGAGCTCCCACCTGCTTCAACAAAACATTAGATTTCATGCTTTCTTTTCCGATTAATTTTGATTATGCTTTTAAAGCCAGCGAATAAGGAGGATTTTCACTGATTTTGCTTTTCCTTGCAGGTATTATCTGAGTGCAATTACTTAGCCCATGCCTCATTCTTCCGCATCCAAAACAGAACATCGGAAAATTTTCATATTTAAAAGGGACCCACACTTTACTAACATCATCAGTAGAGACAAAAATACCTCTTCGAAGTGGTCTCTGAACATCCAAGTTAATTCTGAGCCGACAGAAGTCTTCATTAATTTCAGATCTGAGAACCCCACCAAACGTGGCACCAATTGCATGCAATAGATCTTTCTTATCAAACTCTAGAAAACACGAGTCAATTTTCATCCAAAACGGTAATGAAATAAGCCTGATTTAATCTCTTTCCACCGCCTGACATAATCTATCAAATAGGATAATACTTTTTTCGAAAAAGCCAAGGTCTCCCCTCCAAAATCATCTCCAGATCTTCTTCCAACTCAAAAACTATCAAAAATAAGTTTTGTCCCACCATCTGAATCTTACACTTTTTCCTTGTCTTCCATATGCCTTTCATATGTGCCCTAAAACTTTCTGGGTTGTATAGTTTTTCTGTCTAGACTGTACATATCAATGTAGGTTTAAAACTTGGTACTACCATTTAACCATTGACTGATAATAGAACTAGTTCTTCTGGAAGAAGAGAGATCTCATCCCTCCCCTCTCGAACGTCACCACCGTCGCTTTCCTCTATCCTAAGCCGCAGCAGTTACTGCTTTCTCTAGGACTTTTAAGCAAAGCACTCTTGGGAGCAGAAAGAGTTTAAGAGAGAAACCCTACTCGGTATACTTTGTTATTGATAGTGTTTTTTTATTGTTAATTCATTAGTATCTTAGTTAGATTAAAAATATGTTTAGTTGTTAGTATTTTAGTTAGATTAAAAATCTCTATATCTGGCTAGACGTATCTAGGTTATCTTTAATTTTTGTTAGATTATTAGTAGAATGAGTTTGTTGGTTTAGTGATAAGATTTTAGCTCACCAATAGTCTTATGTTCAAAACCCTGTGTGTGCAAAAGGGAAATTTATTTTTGTTTTAAACTCTAAAGAAAAAAATCTAATGTGGATAACTGATGGAGTTAGTGGGTAGTTATTAAAAAATACAAATTGAGGGATTATTTCCTAATTTTTCTCCCTCATTCTATTGTCCCTATTCTTTCTCCACATTTCCCATACACATTTTTTTTCCATTTGCTGTATTGAGTGTTGGGAAAAAACCCTTTTTTTGTCATTTTCTTCTTCTCTGCTACTTTTCTTCCACTTTTGATTATATTTTTGCAATCCTAGCATTTCGATTTGCTGACCCTTGCTCTTATGACATCTTTTTACAATGGTTATTGTTTAGTAAGTTCTACGTATTTCATCTAGGAATTTTGTTTTTAGTTTCTCTACATTTTTCAAATAGAAATTTTGTTTTTGGTTTTTGGTTAATTGGCCAACCGGATGGTCTATTTGTTTGTGTTCAGTTAGGTAGGGATTTTGAGACGAACACTCCATCGACGAATTAAGCATTGGGGAATTGTTTCACCTTTGGGTAAGAATTCAAATACTTCAATTCAAGGGTTGATTGAGCAAACTGTTGCTTTGGTTGACACCCCTAACATTGGTGGTTGAATACTCTAACCGAGTAAGGGTCGAGTGCTTAATTTTGAATTGGTGTGGTTGCTAATTAGGTTGTTTAAACTGTTGTTTTAGGTTTTTAGAGTGTGTTGTATAATCATTTTCCAGAAATAGGAAGGTGTGTGACTCGAACTCGTAGAAACAACGACCGACAGAAAGTTGAAAAACTTACTGTCGACGTCACATGCCAAACTGTGTAGTCCACACGGTCTGGGATATTTAGGCCGCATGGGCCACACGGGCATGTGTAGGCCCTGTGTTAGGTTGTGTGGGCCATACGGGCATGTGGGTCTTTTTCTGAAAATTTTCACTTAGGCCTGTTTAACTCTAAAATTCGTAATTAGACTTTCTATAGGGTCCATATTGCTTAATAAGTCTTGAAAACAAGGTATCTATTAATATGCTTCTGTATGTGATGTGTTAAAGGTATGTTTTCGTTTTGCTATGTTGAGTATAAGCATATGATGTTTGAATATGTTTGATTTGCGTATCTTTGGGTTCTACTATATGACCATGCATGTGACGTTGGAAAAAAATGATTTGTTTATGTGGCATTTGCGATACGTCTATCCTGCTAAAGCATGGAATGCCATGCCTTCTGATCTCTGATATTGTACGACTACATGTTTTACATGCTTTTCATTCTAATTCAGTATATGCATGCCATGTCATATTGAATGGGGTTTGGGATAATATGGAAAGGAGGAAGCTCTAGTAGTTTAATGATCTGCACTATCTAGTGGTTTTTTCACATTTCCTCTGAAATGGGGTTCCAAACTCACCATTTCGGACACCACTAGAAAATGGGTTGTTACATAAGCTATACATGTAAGGAAATAATTTATACACATTTTTTAATTGGATATATTCACATTTTAAAATAAAACTTTACTTATAGGATTAATAAAATTATTTTTTTTATAAAATAATTTTTTTATTTCTTATATAAACTAAAAGGTAATAATAAAATTAAAACATTGATATACATATCATATTTTTAAAGAAAATGTTTTATAATATATTTAAAATTTATATAATTTAGAAAAATCATATTGAATGAATCTAGTAAATTGTTGTCTAGATTTATTCTTGAATTAACTTTTAAATGATTTTTACTATTTTTTTTAATTTTTAAAATTATTTAATGTTTTTATATATGTTAATGATATTTTACAAATTTATAAAAAAAAACTTAAAGATTACTTTTTTATAATTTAAAAAAAATTATGCCTGAAATGAATTGCACAATTGGTATTTGGACAGCCAATTGTCCAAGTTCATTCTAGTAAAAAAATTAAATAAAATTTATTGATTTTTGTTTATTTTTCAAAAAAAAATTTTGAACATGTATTGTCACGTTAGTGTTGTTAACTGCTACATCAGCATTGTAATAAACAAAGACAAAAATATTGGTCAAAGAGCTTAATTAAAAAACTTTGAGAGTTTAAAGACTTAATTGAATGCACTTTCTTTTTTCTTTTGTAAAAAGACTTAGTTAATTTTTATGCCAAAATTTAGATGCTTATATACTTTTTAGCCCAAATTTAATTACTTCAAATTCCAAAATATGAATTCCAAGTTGGAAACCTCAACTTCCAAAAAAAAGAAATTCATAATATTTCCAAGAATAAAATGTAGAAGAGAGGAATTGAAGATGAGTGCTTCCAATTTATAAGCAAGAAAACTCGAATTTTAACCGACAAATTATGTCGTCAAAAAGGATTGAACAAAACTACCCATGCAGGAGTTTCGCTGAAAACCTAAAAAAACTAGTAAAACCTTTGTCTCCAAATACATTTTAGGATCAGAGAATAGGATCCCTATGTATGTACGCGTGTATATATACAAGTAGTTAAAAGAAAAAAGGTGAAAAAAAGTTAATAGTGAAAAGATAATTTCATCATTTTAATAGCTTATATCTTTATAATTTTTAAAAGATTAAATTAAATTTTTATCATTTTTAAGGAGGCCAAAATATAATTTTATTTTTACTAATTTAAAATTTTTAAAATTTTAATAGGCCTAAATAATTTATTTTTTTTTTCATTTTAGTGGGGGTTGGGATCCCACTAGACTCCTTAAATACGTCCCTGAACGAAACACATCATTTTACGAATGATATTGTTTGAAAGAATAGTCACGTACCTAAAACTGATATAATTTTTTAAAATATAAAATTATTGATACCATTTTCACAATTATTTAGTGTGACACAGAAGTAAAAATGCTTCCAAGGTTTTCTTGTCATGCACTAGATTTACCATTTTTCAACTGGAGAAAATTAAGGTTAAATTCTACCATTAACCTATATGGTTTGTGAAAGTTACGAGTATAATTTATGTATTTTAGTTGATTATTTTTAGTTATTGTACTTTTTAAATTTTAAAATTATAGTCATCATCAAACATTAACTATTAAATTCATTAGGTTAAATTCTATTATTTTCAGTATGATGCCCCAAATATATTATCATATGGGTAATGTCATGTTAGCTTATTATTTCAACAATTAAAACTCTAATTAATTAATAATCGACTGTCATTTACGTTAAGAATGGAATTTTAACAACTTACAATAATCTAATCGAAAAATAAGAACAAAATCTAAAATTATATGCATGGTACATGATCCGTAATTAAATTTAACCAAATAAATTTAATTGCTATTATTTGGATCACGAATAAGATTTCCAATTCACTATCGAACTGTTTCTTACAACACACAATTCTAGCAGCTGCCTTTTTCTTTCTTTTTTAATGAAGCTTCCTCTTTGGTACTGTATCCAAATTACAAATAAATGTGAAAATGGTGGAGCTTCAACAATTATTATTCTGCTTTTGTCACTATCCGCATGGATAGTAATCATTTAGTACATAAAACATTTAGACATTTTAGATTTCAATGTGCCAAATGCTGTTAATTAGGGACAAGTCGGTTGTCTTTTGTACCTCAACACTATTATGTTTTAGTACAGTCCTTTTTGCTGCTTCATGTCATGTGCTTTTCGACTGCAAACCACCTTGATTCACACACACACACACACACTACAATACATTCAAACATCAATTATAGCTCTCTGTCCTGAATTCAACATTGCTCCACTAACCATAATTTTTGTCTCTTCATAGATAACTAGTTTATAGGTTTTTGTCAATTCTTTTTTTATCTTGAAATAATATTCAAGCTATTTTGATTCTGCCATTGGATCATGCATTATTTAATAATATTGCCTTTGTTAAATCCTCTTACAACAAATCATACAGCAATATGAATCGCAGTTACATGCTTCACCTGTTGTCTGGCTCAGCAATTTTGCAAAGACATGACTAATACTTCAGACCGGAGCTTTGACGATGAAATCTTAAGAAACCCGGGGAATTAACGGAATTGAAGTTTTTAGCTAAAGGGATCAGTGACTGTACGACATCGACCATTAGAGGTCGATAATCGGCTTCTGGTTGCACACACATTGCAGCAATAGCAGCCACCTGTGGAACATATATGAGCCAGATTAATACAAGTTCAGCACCAGCTATGGTTGAAACATATTGATATGCAGACTTAAACCTGAATTAGATCCTTTTTCGAATACTGTCCTTGTATAGCTGGATCAACCATTTCATCTACTTTGTCTCTGTTAGTTAGCCTTGGAAGTGCCTATCAAATTATCAAAAGTTGGAACATTTACTTAAAAACGATTCTAAGAGGGTTCAAGGCAAGATTATTTACTAACCCATGAAACAAGGACTTGTTCTCCTGGTGGTCTCTTGATATCAAGCGGCACGCGGCCGGTTAAAAGCTGTAAAAGCACCACGCCATAGCTGTAGACATCTGATTTCGTGGTAAGTTTGCCAGTTGAAGCATATCTGCAGTGCCAAAATTCATGGAAAAAGATTATTCTTACTTGCTAATGGTATACATTTTTTAGCTAGACTTAAATATTGTTTTTTTTTTATAAGATTCTGAAATTATAGGCATTGAATGTAAAATCACCCTCCAAATGGTCCAAGAGGTATAGGGTTCTTCTCTTCCCAAAACAAACTTTATTAAACACGAAAATGACAGCCGCTAAGGACCTTCGGTAGATGCCCCCCCATGTGCAAGTTTGAGTATAATATTTCATATTTTCAGTGGTGTCAGAGATGTATCTGATAATAAACAGATGCATGAGCATGGAACATGATGCAACACTCACTCGGGGGCTATATATCCGGTGGTCCGGGGAACGCGTGTCGAAATCTGACCGCTGGTCTTGTCTGAGCCCATTTTGGCCAATCCGAAATCGGACACCTTGGCTCGGAGGTGTTGGTCTAGTAATACATTGGTGCACTTAAAGTCACGGTGGATAACAGTAGGGGTAGCATGTTCATGGAGGAACTCAAGGGCTCTAGCACAATCAAGGGCTATCCTTAACCGGCTTCCCCAATCCAATGGCCTATATTCACTGCTGGGATGATGAAGATGATGTTGCAGAGTACCTTTGGGCATGAATTCAAATATTAGAAGCCTATGGTGTTGGTCAGCACAGTAGCCTAATAGCTCCACTAAGTAAGGAGAGTTCAAGCGGCTTAGCAGATCCACCTGCATATACAAATATAATAATCCAACCCCATGTGTTGACTTTAATAAAAAAACAGAAGAAGAATCTTAGAAGCATTTCAATGGAGTAATTAATTCACCTCCATCCTGAAAGCACGCTCCCCTTGCTTTCTGTCACGGTGAAGCCTCTTGATCGCTGCCACAGTACCGTCAGCAAGGACTCCTTTGTACACCACACTAGACCCACCATTGCCAATCACATTAGCTTCACTGAAGTTATCAGTGGCAAATTCCAGCTCCTTGTAAGTAAAAACTTGCACCCCTCTGTATGCACTTGCAGGTTTACGCATACTACCTCCATATAAACAGTTCCCTTTCACATCTGCTATATTTCCAAGCATCCCAAGATCAAAGAAGAAGGAAATGAAAATCACATGAGTTTTTGAAAATGGATATAGTTACCTGGACTAGCGTTGAAGTCTATGGTAGTAGGAGCAATGAACCTGCTGCTTGTATTATGGATGCCACTATTTTCTTTACAACTGCCATGTTTCTTGACAGATTTAAGTCTACGAAGCATTACTATAATTAGAAAGATGGAGAGAATCAAGACAAGGGAGATGATGGATATGATGATTATGATGATAGAGTTCAAAGGAAGGATGGTGGTGGTGCTATGTTGATGTCTTTGAGATATATTAGAATGGAAATGGTGATGGATGTGATCATCATAACTATGGTTTTTTTGTGGCATTGCAGTAGTAGCACTAGTGTTGCTGCTATCAACCATGAAAAGAAAAATAAAAAGGCAAATTGTAAACAAAAACGGGAAAGAAGAAAAAAAAAAGAGGGATTGAAAAGGAAAGAGGAAGAAAGAGAGAGAGTATTAATGGGGGAAAGGGTAAGGTTTTATTGAAGAAAGGAAAGTGTTGGGGAAGGGAGGTTTGCCTTTCTAGGAGGTCAGACTTAACTGATATGTATGGCCAAACACTAGCTCTCTCTCATCTCATTCCCCCTTGTGATAATGTAATAAAAACAAGTGTTTCATGTACTTCATTCGTCCATTCTCTTGTAATCTTCTAAGGAATTGTCATTGTCATTGTATCAGAATACGCTTGGAGTCTTTTGCTACCATTTCACATCATTGTTCCCATCATATCCATATCATTCGCTAATAATCTACCTGTATTTTGGAAAAATTGTGTAAAAAACAGCTTTGGACCACCCATTCATTCCTTCACTAATAAAAATCATGGCTATATATGAAAACTATCTCTTTGCTTTATGCTTGGGTGCTTTTTATGATAAGTTTGAAAAGAGAGGCTATGCTGGATTTTGTCACCACCAATCATATTGTGGTTTGAACCCATTTGTATGGAAAAAAAATGGCCCAATCAATGGAGGAGTTGTTTATGTTGCAGCACAGAGGTTTATATATACAGCAATGGCAGCATAGAATTCAGTGAAATGAAATATTACTGAACAACATACATGAATTCACTCTCAATCCTACATGCATTATAATTGAAGTGAAAGTTTATTATTACTGAATTGGCCATGACATATGTGTTATTGTCTGCAACAGTTTTTTGCATGTGAATATGTAAGGATTACCATTGCTTGAGCTGCATTTTGATTGAAAAGTAGGACCAAAGCCAGACTAATGAAAACAATATATACTGCATTTGCATGATCAACCTATAAAGCTCTCTTTCATATATGTCTATGACATCAAAAAAAAAAAAATACACTGCAACAATTCATGTGACCACCACCGCCCTTGGTTTTTGCTGATAAATACAATCAACTAGTAATCTCAATCAAACATTTGGTTATGCATCTATTTTATACTCTTGTATACTTAATAAGAAATGTAACACCCAAAAATTATAGGGTTAGTAATTATTAAGTCATCCTGAAATAAGCATTAGTATTAGTGGTTAAGAGCTTAGGAGAACATCTAAAGAATCAAGGTTTAAGCTTTACTTTTTGCATTTTTTCCTCTTTAATTTTCAGCAACTAGGAATGAAAATCAAACTAGCATAAGTACTAAATGTGGTAGATAATAACTAAGAATGAGTTTGGTTCAATGGTAAGGTCTTGGCATGTTTTGGTTCAATGGTAAGGTTTTGTCTTAAGTTCTATTCATGTCAACCCCATTTTTCATATTAACCTAGCGAAACGCCATCAATTTCCGTTCTAACAAGTCAAGATCAGTAAGCATTCTTGTTTCTAATTCTGTAGAACCTTAGAATTTTGGAATAGCATCATTTTTACAATCTTTCAAATCGATTTTGAACCTTCTTCGAGTTTTCTCGAAAATTTTGTTAAAGTTCGATAAATCTTGGATGTTATATTAATTCTTGTATTTTATAAATAGAAAGACCCATTGTAGGTGACCTGTATCAGATTTGGATATGAGGATCGTCATACGAGACCCCAAAAGTAAGATGTGTGTTCTTTTAGGCTTTCTTTACTTGGATAATACAAAAATACCAAAATGGTATCCCAATCCCATTATTTACGAAAATGGTATGGATTGAATAGTGTTGGGATGGAGGGAGATAGGGTGGCAGTACCACCATTATTTTCCCACCCAATCATACCCCTATCATTATCATATGATTTGTTTTAAATATATATTTAAATTTTGGAGGGCATAGGAAAGGCGACACTTGTATTTTGTGCCTATACACAGGTGAAACCGGGTTAAAATACAGGTTAGGGGAGTGGAGGGTGTCTGACAGGCAGCACCCGAGAAGAGGGTTACTGACAGATGACACTTAGTGAAGGGTTTCTTGCAGGCGGCACCCAGTGAACAAGCCTATTTAAGCAGTGTTTTCTTAATCGGTTTAGAAGATAAGAAGAGAAGAGGAAAAAAATTATAGAAGAAGAGAAAACAGAGAAGAATTTGTAAGGTTAGTATATATGAATTTTATTTTTTTACAGTATATATTTTTTTACGTAAAATATTGAGAAACTTAATTATTTTATAGATTTAGTATTGAAGATGGATAATCAATTTTTCATATGCCTTTATTTCGATGGAGTAATTTTGGCAACAACAATTGGATGTATATTTAAAAGTCGCTGACAAATAGCAATGAGATTTAATAAAAATGTCTCAGTTGATGATATGAAAGAAAGGATTGGCGCAAAATTTGTTAGACGTTATGGGAGGAGGATCTCGAAACTATACTACAAATTTCCAATTTCGACAGATCCCATCAAATTTACTGAAATGGAACTTATAGACGATAAAGATGTTGAGACAATGGTCACACTTTATTGCCGAAATCAGAGTGGCCAAATTAAACTGATTCATTTGTTTGCTAAGTTAGCTGATGTGGAACCAACTAAATATTTCACTCCATTAAGTGAAGAACACGTAGTTCAAGATCCGTGTACGGTGTTTTCGAGAATGCATATTGATAGGCGATCGACTATATGCGGGATCGACATCGATCTTAATGCTCCACCTACGTCTGAGAACCTTAAATCGGGTTCCCGTTTACAAATACATCCGGTGGTGATTGAAATCGATACGGATGGTGATAATGGATATGATAATAATGGTCCTTTTGATCACAAGGTTGAAGATTATATTGATCCTGATCTAGACGAGTTCACATATGATATCGAAGAAGAAGGCACGAATGACGATGGAAATGTTAACGTATCTTCAGTCAGGAACCCGAGTCGAGGCATTATAATACGCAATGATCCTAGACACACATTTCAATCATAAATTCCAATGCAGCACATGCATCCGAGTTCTCGAAGTACCCCGATATACTACCTGCTCACCAATTGGTCACAGATCTTGAACGTGACGAGTTATTCATGGGCCTAAAATTTGCAACCAATGAAGACTGCATATTTGCCATAAAATGGTACAGCATGAATGTGTTGATTGACTACAAAGTCGTCGTGTCTAAATCGACATTATATATTGAGGAGTGTTGGAGGTCGATAAAAGATTGCAATTGGTGAGTACAAGTCGCGTTTATCCAAAAGTCGCAAATATGGGACATCCAAAAATTTGTTGGGCCTCACAGATGCACTTCAACAAGTATGACGCAAGATCACCGAAAACTTGATGCTAAAACTATCTACAACTGCATGCCAATGGTGAAGGACATGTCGACCAATCCCGTTTTGGTACTGATTGTTGAAATACAAGAACGATTCAAGTATAAAGTGACATGCCGAAAAGCATGAATAGATAAACAGATGGTCATAGAGTTGTTGTACAGAGATTGGGATGCATCGTACAATAAGCTACAGGGGTGGATAGTCGTTATCTGTGAGTATGTGCTAAGGACTGTCATTGAGTTGCAGACACAACCATATTACGGCCTGGACGACCAACTACAATTGGGAAGAAGAATTTTCCACCAGATGTTCTGGACATTCGATCAATGCATGCGGGTCTTTCCCCAATGCAAGCCACTTGTGCAGGTTGATGGGACCTAGCTATAAGGAAAATATATGCAGATCTTACTTATTGCGGTTGCTCAAGACGGAAATTGCTTGCTTCTAATAGCATTTTCCATTGTGGAATCAGAGAATATGGAATCATGAGAATTCTTCCTAACAAAATTTTGGACGTATGTTGTTAGAGACAACAATATTTTCATCATATCCGATAGGTCAAATAGGTTTATTACAGTGATTAGGCGTTCCATAGAGATCTATTTACTACATTCGACACATCCCGACTAACTTTTACTGAGATTACAAGAATGCAGACTGGCAGAAACAAGTTGTGAGCATATGTAAAATTAAGTTTCAACATATGTTTTAAATGTTCTTAATACTTCCACAAATTAATTCAAAAATGTAACTTGTCTTTTCAAAATACATATGTAGCATATGAGGTAGAACAACACCGTTTCAGGAAAAAGCTTACAAAACTTGTGGGTGACATGCAATGTGAAACGGATTCTCCTTTTCGAGAGTGGTTGGGTATCATGGAGTCATGGAAATGGGCTCAATGTTTCGATTACGGGGCTCGATATGGTTATATAGCCATCAATCTGGCAGAGACGGTTAACTCCATGTTCAAACGAACACGACATATTCCAATTTCATATATTTTCTTAGTCGCGTTCAACAAGCTGGCAACCTTGATGCCAGGAATAGGGCTGAAACAAGTCAATCGAATGAAGGAGGGACACGTGTTTGTCGAGGAGGTTAGGAAGGCAATGGAAACAAACCGTCAGAGATCAAGGTCGATGAATATAGAAATATATTCTCAACAATTAGAAACATTTCAAGTAATAGAGTTCATCGGCTGCCGAACCAGTATCTCACCTAGGTCCTACGGAGTTGATCTCCAAAACAAACAGTGCGATTGCGGGAAGTTCTAGACACTTCATTACCCATGTACACACGTCATTGCAACTTGTGTTCACGCCTAGATCAATGCTGAACAATATATCGATGAGGTGTACACTCTCGAGTGCACATTGCATATTTAGGGAAACAAGTCCCCCATCTTGTGTGATTTGTCTACATGGGAAGTGCTTCTGTCGACTTTCAAGCTTGTCCCAAAAAAGATGTTACATTGGAAGCCGAAAGGTCTCCCGCATGTCACTAGGATCCGTAATGAAATGGACATGAGGGAAAAAACGGACCCTAAATTTGTGGCGTGTGCAAAACAGTTGGACATAACCATACTAAATGTCCATATCGAACCTTTCATATTGGAGAATCGTCTCGATCAGGTGAAATATGAATTAATGTACTCCATGTTCAAACTTGTAATAATTTTTTTTATGATTATGATGGAATTTTCATATTTATATTTTGGCATGAATAATGTTTTCAAAAAAATCAAAAGTTCGTTAAAAAAAATTAAGTCAAAAGTTATGTTTTGAAAAGTAATCTTTATTGAATGAATAATATTTATTAATTATATATTTTTAATTCGTAATCATTAAATAGGAAAAATATTTAAAACATTAATTTACTATAATTTAATTAATAAAAACTTGAAAATTTAAATTACAAACCACATGTAGTAAATGTAGTGTTACACACCCTTAAAATTGATGGTTCGATGGTGTTAAGGGTAAACCGTTGTGGTGCCCGACATTGACGTTGAGGGTGCTCACGGTGATTATTGTTTCACTCACCCCGAGCATCATTCACAGTATCCATCGACGAACCTTGAAGTGTGCCAAATATACTCGAGAAATCGTATGTCCTAAAGGTTTGCCCATGAGGGGTTGAGTACTGGGGTGGTAGTGAGCTGAACGTATCCAACATTATCGATGATATCAGATTCGGCTAACGTAAACTGGAATTGAGAATCTTCAACCGATATGCGTAGCTTGACAAGCCCAAAAAATAATTATCGACCCTCAAGCTCGAAGGATAAGAACTACCCTAGACTGTGAATAAGACCGTTTGGGTTTGGGTGCTAGCTCCGATTCAGGTGCAGAAGGCAAATATGGCAAGCAGTGCTAGATGTGCCCTAGTCGTTGCATGTGTGGAGGGACTAGCATCAATCGCCAACCAAATAAAAAAGGTTCCACACATGCCATGTACCAACGTTGGCACTCCTTTGAGGGTCGTAAATCAAATGCATATTCCATTTAAGGTCTCCACCCCATCCGATCATTCCACAATACAAGATATTCTTCATGCTCTAATGTCTAATTCTTGTCTTATTTCCCCCTTTTGTTAATTAAGTGTACAACCCCCAAACTCCGTAGTACATTTGGAATATGTTGGATGCACCTGAACTGTCACAGTACTCGATCCCCATTGTACCACCCGACTGTTGAGAAATTTAGCAGGGGTGACCACAAATATGAATGGATGTGAGCACAAGGGAATAATAGCTGTAATGTCCGGGAAGGAATATGGCATCCAGATGAATTACACAATTAATAACATCTTTATAGTAGCATGAGTCAAATTAAACAAATAAAGGAATTACATGTAATGAATATTAGTATAAATTACCCCCTTCCCAGCATGTGTCTCAATCATCTGTCAGTAAATCAGAAGCGTATATGACCTCTTGATACCTGGAAAATAAACTCCATTTACGAAAAAAGTAAACTTGTTAGAACAAATTTTATTACCTATTCACGAGTGGGAAGACATGTTTTGTGAGTAACTAATGCCAAGAATGGTGTCCGGTAAAGCGCCCAGGACTGCAGCAATACCAGGCACCCACCTATGTCTACGGCACGACACTTTGTCGTCCGAAAAAGCTCGCGATACAATGTAGCTAGTACCGCTGAGCCTTGTATGAATGGGCAACATATAAGTTAGATAATAGGGACAAGTACATCAAGTGGACCTTGTTGTTATTTGCATCTGGCATAAGTACACCCCCTATCATATGCATTATATATGCTCGAGCGGCACATAGCACCTCCCGTTCAGTGGCAGTACTCGATAAATACTCAATATTTGCCTTCAACCATGAATATCTTAAACTCGTAAATTTACCACCACCATCACCGAGTGAGCATCCTAGTAAGTCGTAGCAAAGGGCCGCCAGTTCAAACATTGTACTTACACCCGTGACTGCACTACAGTCAATTCCGAGCCCAAGTTGCAATGCAATATCTTCCAAAGTGATGATGCAATCCCCACATACCAAATGAAATGTGTGGATCTTCAGGAGCCACCGCTCGAAATCAAGTCATACTTCAAATGAATCATGCGAATCATTGTAGCTTATCCAAATCCAGATGCCTCCAAGTACAGCATAATACGAGGATCCGATAGATAGCCTACACCGTTGACACGATCCCCTCAGTATGCAATACAGACCCTAACCATATTAAATTACTGCAATAGTTAATATATCCAAATTAAATAAAAAAATGACGTTAATTTTTATAATGGGACCCATGAATAACAAAAAACAATTTTATTACCACCACATTAATCGTATTTGATGTGTGATCCGTTGTTGTAATCAAAGAAACCATTTCGATATCTGTAATTTCAAATAAAAAATTTAATCACCGTCTGAACAAATAACAAAAATGAATTTTGTACCATTTGTTATTTTTTGAAGAATTAATAATATCTTTTCCCATATAAACAAATCAATAACAACGTAATTTGGGATACACTAATTTTTTTTAGAAATCATCTCCTTTTTTTTCATTTTTTATCCCAATAACAATTTTTTTATTACGAAACAAATATTCTAACATTTGTGAACTATAAAAATTTGTAAAGACAATTCAATTCAATTATTTAGTATTCGATCAAGTTAACGTAACAAGTATAAATTAATTTTGTTATAAAAATTTTAAAAGTATTCTGATAATTTCTCTACTTGAAGACAATTAACTTATGACATATTTGGGTTTTTTTACCAAAATAATCCAAAAAAAAATAATTAAATATCAAAATGGGTCACCGTACAAATTTGAAGCAAAAAACTCATTTCGGTATTTATTTTTGTAGCAAACGATCCATTTCGATAATTAATTTGTAGGGTGACCCATTTTGGTATATATATATATATTTTTTTTTTTGAATTATTTTCGTAAAATCAAATAAGTAATAAAAATTACAAATCCAACTAATAAAGAACACAACACCACAAATCTAGACAAATGTTATAAATTACCAAACAAATAACTAAAAATTTCCCACTAAAAAAATATTTACAAATGTACCTTCCAACCAAATTAAATTATTACTTCCAGAAACTACAAAATCAAACAAATATTAAGTACTAAAAATTAATTACAAAAATACTTAATAAATAACTATAAAAATAAATTTGCCTTTAAATAAAAATTTGGTTGTTGTCCCCTTTTCAAAACCCTAGAACACTAATTTTCTTCTCTCTAGACTGTTACTTTCCTTTTTTTTAACAAGCAAAACCCTCTTCTTTCTCATCTTTTTTCTCTCCCTAAACTGTTTATATCTTTTTTTTTACCGTCTTCGTTCTCTTCTCTCTTCTCTCCCTAAGTTGTTATTACTTTCTTCTCTTTTTTACCGTATTCTTTCTCTTCTTTCTTCTTCTTTTTTTTACAAACAAAACTCTATTCTTTTTTTACACCACATGGGTAAGGGGACCATGGTTATAAGGCCCTTTAGTAGCAGCCCATGAAACCTATCAGGCCGTCAAAAAAAGTTGAGGCGACGAGTCACATCCACAGTCAGTGCCGCCTATCAGGTTGCCACCACCCAAATACCCACATTTAACCAGTATAAGCATACCGGTGTCGCTGATCTCGAACCCTCTACCATTAAAAAACTATTTTTTTCATAACAACCTAATGATTGGGCAGCAAAAACAATGATGGCGTCGCCACCTTCAAAGCCTCCACCCCCAACATTATTTAAGCCATACCATTTCCATAAATAATGAGACTGGGATACCATTTAGGTATTTTTCTATTATCCAAGTAAAAAAAGTCGTTCTTTTACAAGAAAATCGAGACAAAATCGAAACAGGCCTACCACATGGCCTCACACACAATCATGTCTCTCTTGGAACCCTAAAACTACGTTTCTCACACGACCCAAGACCTCTCACACAACCTGTCACATGACCATGAACCCCTTCCAGACAACTCAGGGCTCTCCACACAGTCTAGTCACATGGCCGTGTGTCCCTTAGAACCCAAAAATTACAGTTTTGATCCAAAAATTCTATGTTTTGATCAATTTAGCCCTTGATTAGGTTTCACATTATTTTTAGAGAATAAAATTATGCAATTAGGTACATGATTATAAATGACATGCAAGAATCCATGAATGGTTAAATTAACACCATATTTATTCATATCTACTAATATTTGCATAAATTAAAATTTGTTGATGTTACTTTATATATTTGTTTGATCATATGAATAACATGCCTTAAATTATTATCGTATTGAATGTATGGATATGCTTGAGTTTGTTACTGATTGGCTATGTGTTAGAACATTAAATGTTACAATATATAAATGCATTAAATTGATTGTATTGTTTTGCATGGATTGGGACGATATGATCGGAGAAAGTATACAGCAGTATATCTGCATTTAATTGTACGTTGTGTATCCACAGCAAAAGCATATTCCAATTGCGTTCATTTTGCCATGTAACCATAACCCCCTGACAAGTTTTATCTGCGAGTATGTTGTCCTTCCACGGCCATTGGCAAATTTTATTTGCATTTAATTGTACGTTGTGTACCCACAGCTAAAGCAGATTCCAACTACATTAGTTTGCTATGTATCCACAGCCATTGGCAGTGAAAACTGCAAATTATTGGTGGTGAATATCCATAACCCAGAGTGATTGGAGAAGGGAGTTCTAGGGGACTCCCATTATGGTGTGTAGCGGTGGCGTAAGATTATTTCGTATGAAATTGAAATTGAATGGCATCTTTTGATATCAAGACTATATATGACAAAAGCTATGTTATGAGATTTATGTGCATATGAATGGCTATATATATTCATGAATGTATGAATGTCATATTAATGAGCAAATATGAGAATTGATTATTTGATATATAAAACTGTAAGTTATGATACTTGAATGTTGGTGGCATTGAAGTACCGTACTTTGAATTGAATTGCTATCTATGTTAATTATGAGCAATGTCATTTATTATCTATCTTATTAGCGGTTTTATATTGGTTTTATTGTAAATGAATTCACATTGAGCGTCATAGCTCACCCCTTTAATTTTTCATCCTTTCAAATAACTCATCAAGTTAGGACGCGGGAGTGACATTCAGAGAGACTCGGCTTACTTTCATTTTCTTTAGGCTTTTTTACTTGTATAATACAAAAATAATAAAAATGACCAAAATGGTATCCCACACCCATTTTTTATGAAAATGGTATGGTGTGGGTGGTGGAGAGGGGATACTACTCTTGTTTTTTAACCCCAATCATTAGTCTGTTATACAAAAAAATAGTTTTTTAAGAGTGAAGGGTAGTCGATAGGCAACACCGGTTGGGAAAATATGGGTTATACCATTCAAATACTAGTTGAGAAAAATAATTTTTAATGGTTGGAGGAAGGAACCTGACAAGCAGCACCAGTGGGGGTCCCTTGATAGGCATTACCACTCTAGAGGTGATCACACAGTCACACAATCTGACGGCCTGAACTGGCTGATTTAGGCCTCACGGGTGTTAAAAATGTTTTCTTTATAAGAGGGTTAACGTCCCCTCAACTGAAGAAATAAAAAAAAACAACAACAATTAAGGAGAAGAAGGGAAAGAAACAACAAAGAAGAGAAGAGAATATGGGTTTTGAAAGATTAAGTGTTATTTATATAATTTTTTTGTTAGGTTAGGATTTTAAAGGGAGGAGCCTGTAGATTTTAATGTTGTTTTATTATTAAATGTTTCATGTAGGGTTTAAGGTGAAATGAGGCAACAACAGTTTTTTTAAAGGTAAATTTGTTTTTTGTGATTATAATTTATTTGTTTAATGTTTTTTAGTACTTATGATTTGTTTGATTTTATGGTTTTGGAAGGAAAGGAGGTAGCAATAGCAAATATTATTTTAAAGGTACATTTTTATTTTGTAATTATTATTTACTTATTTAAGGTTTTGTAATTCGTATTATTTGTTCTCTTTTGTGGTTTTGTAATTCATATTAGTTGGATTTGTAATTTTTATTATTTATTTAAGTTTACCACAATAATTAATAATAATAATTAAATACCAAACTGGGTTCCCTACAAATTAATTACCAAAATGGGTCATTTGCTACAATAATAAATACTGAAATTGGTTGTTTGCTACAAATTTATACGTTGACCCAATTTTTTTTAAATTATTATGGAAAAAAAGGCCTAATATGCCATCAATTAGTTGTCTTCAAGTAGAGAAATTATCAAAATACTTTTATTTTTTTATAAGAAAAATAATTTATACATCTTACGTTAGATTGATTGAATACTAATTAATTGAATTGAATTAGCTTTACAAATTTTTACATTTCAAATACGTTGAATATTTGTTATGTTATAAAAAAATGTTACTCGATAAAAAAAAAGAAAAAATAAATGAGATTGTTTCTAAAAAAAAATGATCGACTTAGATTAGTGTATCCCAAATTATATTGTTATTGATTTGTTTATTTGGGTAAAAATATAATTAATTCTTCAAAAAATAACAAACGATACAAAAATCATTTTCGTTATTTGTGCAGGCGATGATTATTTTTTTCATTTGAAACTGCAGATATCGAAATGACATCTTTGATTATTGAAACGGATCACACATCATATACTAAAATTATTATTTGTTATTCATGGGTCAGCTTATAAAGTTTCGCGTCATTTTTATTTAATTTGGATATATTAACTATTACGGTAATTTAATATAGTCAGGGTCCATGCCACAAACTGAGGGGTCGTGTCAACTGTGTAAGCTATTTGCCGAATCCTCGTCTTATGTCATACTTAGAGGCATCCAGATTCGGATCAGCAACAATGATCCGCACGTTTGATTTGAAGTACGACTTGATATCGGTTTTGGTCGAGCGGTGGTACCCAGAGACCCACATATTTCATTTGTCATATGGGGATTGCACCATCACTTTGGAACATGTTGCACTGCAACTTAGGCTCCCAATTGACAATAGTGCAGTCACAGGTGTAAACACAGTGTCCGAACTGGCAACCCTTTGCTATGACTTACTAGGACACTCACCCGGTGATGGTGGCGATAAATTTATGAGTTTAAGATATTCATGGTTGAAGGAAAATTTTGAGTATTTACCAAGTACTACCATTGAACAGGAGATGTTGTGTACCACTCGAGCATATATAATGTATATGATAGAGGGTGTAGTCATGCCAAATGCAAATAACAACAAGGTCCAGTTGATGTATTTGCCCCTCTTATCTGATTTCTACGCTACCCATTTGTATAGTTGGGGCTCAATAGTACTAGCTACATTGTATCGTGTGCTTTTTCAGATAACAAAGCGTCGTGCCGTGAACATAGGCGGGTGCCTGGTATTGTTGCAGTCCTGGGCGCTTTACCAGATGCCATTCTTGGAATTAGTTACTCACCAAACATATGTCTTCCCACTCGTGAATATTTGATAAAATTTAACCATTACAATAAGGATTTTGTTCTTTTTTTTATAAAAATGTGTTCTAACAAGTTTACTTTTTCGTAGATAGAGTTTTTTCAAGTATCGAGAGGTCATACACGCTTTTAATTTATCGACAAATGATTGAGACACACGCTGGGGAGGGGTAATTTATACTAATATTCATTACATGTAATTTATTTATTTGTTTAATTTGACTCGTGCTATAATAACGATGTTATTAATTGTGCAATTCATCTAGATGTCATATTCCTTCCCGAACATTACAGCTATTATTCCCTCGTTTACTCACATCCAGTCATACTTGTGGTGCATTAACGCGTCCCTACTAAATTTTTCAACAATCGAGTGGTACGATGGGGATCGAGTACTGCGACAGTTTAGGTGTGTACAACATATTCCAAATGTTCCGTAGAGTTTGAGGGTTGTACACTTAATTAAAAAAGAGGGAAACAAGACAAGAATTGGGCTTTAGAGCATGAAGAATATCTTGTATTCTAGAATGATCGAATGGGGCGGAGACCTTAAATGGATTATGCATTTGATTTGCGGCCCTCAAAGAAGTACCAACGCTGGTATACGGCACATGGGAAACCTTTTTTATTTGTTAAGTGAATGATGCTGATCCCTCCACACATGTAATAACTAGGGCACCTCTAGCACCACCCGCCACATCTGCCTTTTGCACCTGAATCGGAGCCAGCGCCCAAACCTGAGCAATCTTATTCACAGTCTGGTATAGTTCTTATCATTCGACCTTGGGGTTGATGATTATTTTCTGAGCTCGTCAGGCTACGCATATTAGTTGGAGATTTTTGGTTCCAGTTCATATTAGACAAATCTGATATCATCGATGATATTTGACACCTTCAGCCCAGTACCACCCTAGTACTCAACCCTCCTGGGCAAACCTTTGGACCATATGATTTCTCGAGTATGTTTGGCACACCCCAAGGATTATCGATGGATGCTGTCAACGATGTTCTAGGTGAGTGAAATAATGACCATCGCGAGCACCCTCAATTTCAACACCAAGCACCACAACAATTTATCCTTAGGATGACACCATCGAATCATCAATTTTAGGGTATGTAACATTATATTTACTACATTTTCAAGTTTGATTTAATTTAATTATAGTAAATTTTAGGCTTTTTTTACTTAATTTTCAAGTTTATAATTATCACAACTATAAATATGGTTTTTTTAAAACAATATACATGCAGAAATATAAATATGAAAATTTCATCATAATCATAAAAATTTTATTACAAGCTTAAACATGGAGTATATTAATTGATACGAAATGAGGTGGATGCTGATTTTATAAACTGATACCTATGATGAATAGAATGATAAATGTCCAATTTAACCCTTTGAGATATAAATCCCAACAAACTCAATTAATGACTCTAATCAACCATCCAAGAAATAATACTTGGCAAATTGACGGGTGAAGAATTAATTCCCACGACTCCTTGAAGAAAATCGAGAAGAAAACTACTTCTAAAAATCACAAGAAAGAAATCTTGCACAAAGAAACAAACTCCCATAGTTGAAAACTTTATTAATGAAAACAATTCGTGTCTAATTAATATACAATGTAGAAGCCTTTATATAGGCTAGCTAAATAAATCTAAATAAAACTCTTAAATATACTAGAACTCTAATTAACCGAAACAAGAAATAGTTTTAAACTAAACTTTCTTAATGACATAAAAATCCTAAATAACTTAAAAATACTTAATAATAAAAAAATTAGGAATAATAAAATAATAACATAATAAAAGCTTATAAATATAATATTAGACTCATATATAATAAAAATTAATTCTAAAACCCAAACCCAATATGATTTAAACTTTAATTAAAAGCCCGAAACTTGTAATTCTCGTCATAATCCCGTTCAAAAATTCTACTCACGCAATTTTCACCAAAACAGTCATAATCTGAGCTCCCAAACTCAAAATTGAGCGATTTAAAGTACGTTTCGAAGCTAAGATATAGATCTTCGAACGCCATGAAGGCATCTTAACCAATAAATGCATGTATCATTAATTCATATTCCACCTAATCGTAATGGTTGTCCAATATGGTAGGTTTGATGTGGGAGTTTAGTCTGGTTATGACCAGCTACTCCGCACATGCCACAAAGTTTTTCATCAATTTTCTCCCTCATGTCCATTTCATTACGGATCTCGGTGACTTGTGGGCAACCGTTCAGCTTTCTATGTAACCCCTTTGTCCGGGACAAGCTCGAAATCTAATAGAGGCACTTCCCATGTAAACATATCACGGAGAATAAGGAACTCATTTCCCTAAATACTTCATATGCACTCAAAAGTGTACACCTAATCGATATATTATTTAGCATTGATCAAGACGCGAGCACAAGCTACAATGACATGCGCATAGGGGTAACTAAGTGACTAAAACTTTCTACAATTGTACCTTATGTTTCAGAAAAAAACTCTGTAGGGCCTAGGTGTGATACTGGGTCGATGACCGGTGGACTCTGTAACTCGAAAAGTTTATAAATGTCGAGAATTTATTTCTACATTCATCAACCTCGATCTCCGATGGTTCACATCTATTACCTTCATGACGTCTTTAACAAACATTTGTCCCGCCTCCATCTAATTGACATGTTTCAGCCTCATTCTTGAAATCAAGGTTGTCAGCCTATGAAACGTAGTTGAGAAAACAGATGGATTTGGAAGATATCGTGTTCGCCTCAAGATGGAGTTAACCGCCTCTACCAGGTTAGTAGTTGTATGACCATATTGAGCACCGTTATTAAAATTTTTGAGTCTATTGTTACGGTTAAATGATACCCAACCACTCTCGAAAAGGATTATTCGTTTCACCTTGCATGTCACCATCAAGTCTGGTTATCTTTTGGTTAAAAAGGTGTGGCTTTAGCTCGTACGTTGTGTATGCATTAAGAAAAGATAAGTTACAGTCTCAAAATAATGTGTTGAATGATTAGGAACATTTAAAACATATGTTGGAACTAAATTTTACCCATTTTCACAACTTGTTTCTACTGATCTGCATTCTTGTAATCTCGGTGGAAGTTAGTCGCGCTGTGCCAGATACACTAAACGGATCTCCATGGAACACCGAAACACCTAATTGTGGTAATTATTCCCTTAACTCTATTGGATATAATGCAAATATTGTCATCCCTAACAACATATGTCTGCAAGTTTGTCAGGAAGAATTTTCATGATTCCATGTTCTCCTTATCTACAATGGCAAATGCCATCGAGAGCAATTCTGATTCCTATCTTGAGCAACCGCAATAAGTAAGGCCTGCGCATATTTTCTGTATAACTAGGTCCCATCAACCTGCACAAGCGGATTATAGTAGGGAAATGCCCACATGCATAGATCAAACGTCCAGAACATCCAGTGAAAAACTATTTTTCCTAGTTGTAGTTGGTCGTCCGGTCGTAATAAGGTCGTTAACTCAATGACAGTCCCTGGCATGTACTTCCGCATAACGACTATCCACCACTGTAGCTCATTGTACAATGCATATTAATCTTCGTACAACTGCTCCATTGCCATCTATTTAGCTATTGATGCTTTCTGGTATGACACTCAGTACTAGAATCATTTTTGTATTTCGATAATCAGTATCAAAATAGGAATGGTCGATATCTCTTTCACCATTGGCATGATGTAGTTACAGATAGTTTTGGAATCAAGTTTGCGGTGATCTTATTTCATACATGTTGAAGTGCATGTGTGAGGCCCAAAAAATTTTTGGATCTCCCACATTTGCGACTTCTGGATAAATGCAGCTCGTACCCGCTAATTGTAACTTTCTGTCGACCTCCGACACTCTCCACTATACAATGTCAGTTTAGACGCAACAATTTTGTAGTCAACCAACACATTCATACTATACCGCTTAATAGCAAATACGCAGTCTTCCTTGGTTGCGAAGCCAATGAACAATTCGTCACATTCGAAATCTGTGACCAATTGGTGAACAGGTAATATATTGAGGTACTCCGATAACTCGGATGCATATACCGCATCGATATCTTTGATCAACATGTGTGCCCCAGGATCATTGCGTATCAAAATGCCTTGAATCGGATTCCTAACTGAAAACACATTAACATTTCTATCGTCATTCGCGCCTTAGTCATCAATATTATCCGAGACCTCATCTAGATAAGGATCACTATAATCTTCAACTTAGTGATCAGAAGGATCATTATTATCATATCCATCATTACCATCTACATCGGTCTCAATCACCACCAAATGTATTTGTAAACAGGGACCCGGGTTAAGGTTCTTAGGCATAAGTAGAGCATTAAGATCGATGTCGATCCCGCGTATAGTCGATTGCCTATCAATGAACGCTTTCGAAACCATCGTATACGAATCTTGGACTCCATGTTCTTCATTTAATGGAGTGAAATCTTCAGCTGGCTTCTCATCAACTAACTCAGCAAACAACTGAATTGGATCAGTTTGGTGACTCCGATTTCGACAATAAAGAGTGACCACTGTCTCTATGTCTTCATTGTCTACAAGTTCCATCTCGGTGAATTTGATGGAATCTATCGAAACTGGAAATTTGTGGAGTAGTTTCGAGATCCTCCTACCACAACGTCTAATAATTTTTGCACTGATCATTTGCTTCATATCATCAACCAAGATATTTCTATTAAATCTCATTACTATTTGTCGGCGACATTCAATATAGATCCAATTGTTGTTGTCAAAATTACTCCGTCAAAATAAACGCATGTGAAAAATTGATTATTCATCTTCAATACTAAATCTGTAAAAAATAATTAAATTTCTCAATATGCAATTTCAAAAAAAGATACTATAAAAAAAATCATATCTACTGACCTTACGAATTCTTCTCTATTTCTCTTCTTCTGTAAAAACTTTTTTTCCTCTTCTCTTCTTATCTTTTAAACTGTTAAAAACCAGTGCTTAAATAAGACTAGGTGTCGCCTATGACAAATCCTCCATTGGGTGTCAATTGTCAGACACCGTTCACCTTGGTGTGGCCTGTCAGACACCCTTCACCCCTTGTACCCGTATTTTACCCCAGTTTTACTCGTGTATAGGTATAGAATACCGGTGTTGCCTATCCCCGACCCTCCACCCTTAAAAAAACTATTTTTTATAACAAAGTGCCATCTCTCCACCCCCCAAACCATACCATTTTCGTAATTAATGGGGTGGGATATCGTTTTGGTAATTTTTATTATTTTTGTAATATATAAGTAAAAAAATCCTTTTCTTTAATATTTTAGCTTCTTTAATATGTTTTTATTTCCTTAAAAAGATTGACATTATTTATTATAAATCGTGGCATGAAACTTAGGGTTTAGGTTTGATCATATGTTGCATGACATACTTTATAAATTTTAAATTAGGATATTAAATTATCATTATCTGATGAAACCGATTTTTCTAATAACCTAAACAATTTCCATCTTTTTCGTTACAAAGTAATAAATAAGACTTGAGGTATAATAAATTAAAAGAATATCTAAGTTTTCTAAACAAATTGAACGCATGCTTTAAAAGGACCATTTTCAAAAAGGTCTGGTAACTTACCAGGTCGTTTTGATGACTAATGTAATATCTCGAATTCGTATCTAACGTCTAAGCCAAATCGAATAGATTACAAGAAACCACTTATATTAAGACTCCACTGGCATGCATCTATTTTAAGAACATTGGAACATATTAACATCAACCAAAACCATTTACCATATGAAGAGAAAATGCCATATAGGTGACATGTAAGAACATACGCTATGGTAGGAAATGAAATATTGCAAGATTAAAGTTGAGGCAAGGCCCATTGGGGTAGCATCAAAATACAAAGTTCGACCATAAAATACAACAAAAAGTTTTTACCAATGTCTTTCTATCTTTTCTATGTAAATAAGTTGTGAAAGTATTGTGGAGGTTTTTATATTAAAATGTCGAATTTTTTTATTTTTTATTTAAGAAATTGGTAAATTAGTTTTTATATGTTTAGATCAAAGAGTAAATTAATTATTTTCTTAAAAACAGTCAAGTACTGGCAGAGCAATCAGATAGTGGCATGTGATATGCCACGTGTACATAATGTTGTTGCAACAATATTTTTAAAAAAACCCCTAAAATAATTTTTTATAATTATTTAATCACATTTAGGATAATATAGATATAGTTTTTCAAATAATTATATAAAATAGAAAAATATTTAAAAGCATTAAGAATCATAAGAAATTATAAAAAATTATTGTAAACAACGTAATCCTCGACAAATTTAGGTTGTTCTTAATCATTTTTATTATTAATATTTTTATATTATTAATTATTTTTTTACAGTATTCTATATTTTTATATTTCATGGTTTTCTAAATAATGATTAATGTATTATTTATTTTTAAGTTTTTTTAAAGTAAAGTTATTTGGTACACTGACTGTAGAGTCTAAAAATTCCACAAAAATGACTATAGATTAACAAGTGTTATATAGTGATACAGTAAAATATTTAAAATATAAATATTAAAAAAAAAACATATTAATTTTTTAAGGCTACTTATGGAATAAAAAAATACACTACCATTGTACCAACTACTCATCCTTTCTTTCAAAATTTAAATACTTATTGACATGACAAAATGCTACATCAGTATGATGTACATGTGACAAAACACATATTTGATTGCTCCGTCAACCACATCATTGTTTAACAATAAAAATAGATGAAATTTTTTATAGAATTATCAGTTTACTCTTACTCAATTTTTAGTAAAAAAGATTAAATATAATTCGATTTCTGCTATACCAACCTTCATAATATTTTTAGCTAGAAAGCGTTGAGCGTGAGCCAATTCTTCTTCTAGCTCACTCTGATGATTGGTCATCACCATTACAGATTTACCAAGCTGAAACCCAGAACCTGCACGACAATTAGAATTATTTTATTTTTAGAATTTATCATTTTATGTGACTGTAGATGGACTAATGAATGAAAACTAGAAAAGGGATTTTAATAGTAATGAATATTACTGTATTAGGAGTCAGATTACATTTTACCTTTCAACTTAAAAAATGAGTAAAGACCAATTAATTTTGTAGTTCCTAAATAATTGGTCTTTACTAGTTGATTTTTGTACATCGGCATGAGGAACATATGGCATGTCTAGTAATTCTGTCAACTACATCAATTTTTAACAATACAAATGAATGAAAATTTTAACAGTAAAGACCAATTAATTCTTTAATCTATTATATAGGAACTAATACTCTCTTTTTTTTTAAAATAATCTTATTATAGGTTATCATCGTATTTACTTTTTTTCACATAATACCTAGAAGTACTCATAGTCCCTCCCAACTAGACCTATCAATGGGTCGAGCCGGGCCGGGTTCGGGTCGGGCCCACAAAAAAATTTCAGCCCGTTTACTAGGCCCGGGCCCGGCCCGACCCGAAATATGGGCCTGAGATTTTACCCAGGCCCGGCCTGAAGAAAAAATATAGGGCCCGAACCCGGCCCGGCCCGTTTTTAATTAAAATTAAAATTAAAATTAGTTTTTTTAATAAAATTAAAACTAATTGTTATTAAAATTAATTGTTAGTAAAATTATCAAATTATTAATTGTTAATTGTATTAATTGTTGTAATAAAATCTAACATTTGATTAGTAAATTTATTAATTGTTAATTGTATTAATTGTTGTAATAAAATCTAACATTTGATTAGTAAATTTATCAAATTATTAATTGTATTAATTGTAGTAACAAAATCTAACATTTGATTAGTAAAACAAACTTGATGTTTTATTATTATTATTTTGTAACACTAGTCAAGGAAATGAAAGTACATAAACTTAAAATAAAAAACTATTATATTTTAAAAATAAAAAATATATATTTAATTTTTTCGGGCTGGGCCGGGCCTAGGCCAAAAAAATCTTGCCCGAGGCCCAGTCCATTTTTTAAACGGGCCTAAATTTTTGCCCAAGCCCA
Source organism: Gossypium hirsutum (assembly GCF_007990345.1). Lineage (NCBI taxonomy): Eukaryota > Viridiplantae > Streptophyta > Magnoliopsida > Malvales > Malvaceae > Gossypium > Gossypium hirsutum. The sequence goes on from NC_053447.1 coordinate 60,932,008, forward strand.
TATTTCGGGCCTATATTTTTACCCATACCCTCCCATATTTCGAGCGGGCCGTCGGGCCGAGCCGGGCCGGGCCGCCCGGCCCATGGACAGGTCTACTCCCAACCCATAAATAACAAGATAATATGCTTCAGCGCACTTAAACCCACATGCTCCTGCATTGAAACATATCCATATTAATCGAGCTAAGACTCAATCCGCAATAATATTCATTTTTTAATAAAAGGTAAAATGCAAGAAAATCAGTTTTGATAGTAACAAATGTTTAGATTGTTAAAAAGGTTGAAGGTTGGTGCATTTACTCGAAGGACTCTTTTGAGATCATTGTAAATATATACGGCCCAAAAGCCCAGTCTTAAGAGGAGAACTAAGTATAAAAAGGAGAAAGCAAACCTTAAAAAAGTAGAGTTATACTTGAAGGAAGCAAGGACTATATCGTAAATTCCTTATTTGGATAAATAAGAGTAAAATTTTGAATTTTAATATCCATTTTAGATTTTGGAATTTTCAAAATTTAAGATTGATTAAAAAAATATGAGAATTTTTTTTGTTCTCTCTTCTTTCACACGTCCTTCAAAACCAAAACAATAAATAATTTATTTATAGTATATTATCAACAAAGCTCAAGGTTTTTAGGATTGGATCGGTAGGCGAACCGGTCAAACCATCAATTTTTGACTCAACCGAGTTGGTTGATCCAATCGGTTTGATTCAATAAATTATTAAAAAAATTAAATATAGACAAAATTGGTTTAACCCATGATTTGGCTGGTTCACGAGTCAACCAATTTGACCCCTTATTTCTAATTGATACCTCGACCGATTCTCAATCCAACCGGTTTGATTAGTTGATCCTATCAAGTTCTAAAAACAATGATGAAGCTTCATGCATTTAATTTAATATAGTATAAATATTCAAAATTTTTATTTATTCCATAATTTCCACAATTCTATTTTATAAACCCCTAACTTTTAACTTATAATTTCCATAATTAGGCCAACGGTTCGCTGGTCCAACTGGTTCAATCAATTCGACTGATTCATCCAATTCCATTAAACAAATTATTAAAAAAATCATAAAAATAAAAATATTTTAAAAAAACTGGTTCGATCGTCCAATCAACCAGGTCATACCAGTTAACGCGTCAACTGGTTTAATGCCTTTCGGCTTTCTCCATATCGATATCCTGACTAGTTTCCGGTCCGACCAGTTTGTCCAATCTAATTCAAATAACAATGTTCAAAATCCTCCTAAGTAATTAATTTATAAAAAAAAACAATGTTGTTGAAACTTAGAATTAGTTGAAATCCAAAACTAATTTTGAATTATTCAAATAATAAATTTAGAATAATTCAAAATCTTGAATTCCAAATATTTTAATTCCCAAACAAAGAATTTGAAAATGATAAATTCATAAATCATAAAATCTTCAAATCTAAATCTCAATTCCCAATCACTACCTTAATAATTTATCAAAATTTGGGTGTAAATTATTCATCAGGAAACCTAAAATAGTAATCAAATTTCTCATGTTGTATGATTTGATTTGAGTAAAGTTGTTATTCCATTAGTAAGGGTTAATAGATGAAAAACATAAATTGAATGGACCTACAAGGAAAAGGTGTTACCTGCAATTATGTATTAAAAAGTAATTTATATTGATTAATCAGTTTTTAATAGAAAAATTATACTTTTTTTCAATCTAATGAGGCATGAAAGTTATTATGAGTTGTTTCTTATTAAAAGATAAACAGTTATCTGGTAAAAATGAATTACAAGAATTATTACAATTTATATCAAAATTATTTTAGCTTATTTGTTAAATCACCTTTAATTTTGACCTGTATGTTGCATTAGAAATAAATTTTTATTTTTTAAAATTAATTAATTGGATGTCATGCCAGTAAAGTTAACAGTTGTCTATATTTTCATCTATTAACAAAAAAACGTAAGGACTAAAATAAACGAAAAATTAAATAAATAGTTAAAATATTTTTTTATAAAATTGAAAGACTAAATAAATCATTATGCTAATTTTTTTTAAATAAAAGTAACAATAAGGGTAATTTTGAAATTTTATTAGGGGATGAGAGTTCAATAGATATAATTTTGAAATTTACATATGATTAATTTAATAAATGTTATTTAGAAGGTTGAAGCTGTATGATTAGATTTAAAGAATCGGTCTAGTGGTTAAACGATTTCAAATAAGCTTTTGATATGGAGAGGTGTTGAGTTGTTTTTTGTATGTCCCCTCAAATGGGTTAATTTTGTGTATTTATATGATACGATCATTGTTCAAAGATATGACATGCTAAATAGGCCTCCATGTATGATGATACATATCCTACATTAGGGTTAACACGGGTATACTCGAAGTGAATTTGCACCATGTGTAGGCGAACCAATATTACATATTACATATTCTCATATTGGGCTCGCCCATACTATGGATGTGTGAGCACGACGCATGTGTGAACCCATACAGAGTGCAGGTCAAGACCTGATGAACTAGTGGTCAGTGGATTGATAATAATTAGTATCATAACAAGAGGATTAGCTTCTCTTCCATGGTTTCAGCTAGGTGACTTGATATCATTTGGTGTTTTAACATCTTAAAAATCAACCAATTTCTAATTAGGTTTTGAGTTTGTAAACAAACTCACTCTATAATTAAAGTATAATCAGTTATTGAATTGAGTATAATTGGAGCATTCTCACTTTATAAATAATGGTAAGAATTACGCAAGTATTTCGGTCTTTTATCATTTTCGAAAATTTATTATTATTTTATCAAGAAAAACAAACTATCAAATGACATAAAAAAATTAGTATGTGATTACACTATGTCAATTAAACTTTAGGAAATGTGGTTTTTTTTATAATTACAATAATTTAAAATTACTATCTTAATAATTATAATTTGTTGCAATTACTTTTTGTACAAATACACTTTTTTTATATACATTTTGACTTCTTAAATTGAATTAAGTATACAAATTATAGGTGGGTTTGGATGGGCGGTGCGTTTATCTGTGGTTAGTGTAAAAACAGTGGTGGCAGTGAGATTAGATACTATAACAACACTGCAACGTGAGACAAAAAATAAGTTAAACTTACCTCACTGCACACCACCGTTCATCCAAACCCAATATAGGATTTTATATGTCTAACTTTAGAATGTGACTGGTAATTTGTATCTATACAATCATGATTTTCTATGTAAGATAGTTCGAAAGAAAATATGAAATTTGCTTTCGTAAAATAAATAATTATTGCTTTGTAGAACTTAGATTTCATCATGTACAAGGCTATTCACTTAGGTTCGAAAACCTGTTTGAAAAGTAAATAGATTTGAATAAAAATATATATCGGAAAAATAAATTTGGATAAAAGGTAATGCTCATTTTTAAATGGACCGAGCTTTGAGTAGGATTTTTTTGTCCAAGCTTGACTTGAATCAACTGTTTGGTTGTTATTTTGCTACTATTTTATTGTTATTGTTTAGATATTGTATAACTATTATTTATTGTTAATTTTGCTACTATTTTAGAAGTATTTGATTGCTAAGTTGTAACTATTTTAGTGTTATTTAACTATAAAAAAATTTTTAATGTCTTTTTAATTTAGCGAGAAACATTTATTTTAATATTTTTAACGTATTTGATGCATTATATTTTTAAATAATCTTAAAAAAATTAATACAAATGGACTGGGTGAGTAGAATTTTAAGCTCATGTATCGGGTCGAGCCCGAACTTAGAAAACGGACATAAATTTTGCATTGGCTCAACCTGAACTTAACCTAAGCCCGCCCCATAATCAAGTCTAATATAAAAAAATTTATATGTGCTGCAAAATGCCATGTCAGTATATTATGTTATTATTTGAATCAAATACTTGTAAATATATGAAAAATTCAAATTCAAATAAAAAAAATATTGGGTTTGACCAATCTTTTCCATCATTGGTTGATGTTGACCGACATTCATCGGCAAAGGTTTTTTTTTTTTTTTTGCAATAAATAGTTATATATTATTTTGAATTTAAGAAGTTCTTTTTATTAATTATACGGTTTTTATCTTTTGAATTTTTTAAAAATATTTGTTGAATTGTTAGAATTTTTCTAGGATGTAAATATTTTGAATTTTATATTTTCCCAAAAAAATTTAACTCAATATTTTCGATAAATTCAACAATTTTATAATTTAAATATGTTTTAGTATTTTCTACACTTTCATTGTATTTTTATTTTTAAAATTTTAATATACATATTTTTTAAAAATGATTTTTTTTTATTTGTTGAATTTTAATTTATAACTTATAAAAAATTCAAAATTATTTTTCAACTTTATATATTTTTTCAAATTTTATTTTTTGAATTATTTGATATAAATAATGGCATGGCACCACTAATGTAACGAAACCTATATTTCGGATACTTAAATTATTTTTTAAATAAATCTCCATTTTTTTTCATTGAAAGTGATACTTAAATTAGGGTTGTGTGACATATGATTGCTATATCAAATTTTAAAAAAATATATACATTAATTTAATAATTATTATTTTTGGAAAATTAAAATTTGAAAATTTGAAAAAGTGTATAAAAGTAAAAATAACTAAATGAAAATATAATGACTAAACCCATAAGTTTAGTAAAATACAGAGAGTAATGGCAGAATTTAACCTATTAGAGTAGGCTATGTTTTGCCCTGCATATACAACTCCTTTGTTTCTCGAAATGTGTTAAAACAACAACTGAAACTGCAATCAAAATTAAGAACAGACAACAAAATCTATATCTGGGATTCTTCTTTGGACTCTTAACAAATCAGCAATACATTGCCTTGCAAGCTCTTACATTTCTTATTGCAGAACCAAACCTAATCCAGTAGTTTACAAGGATACCAGAAAATTAAAAGAAGAAACAAAAATTCCTATCATGTTATGTTTTCTTACAAATTTTTGTCATGTCTGGGAAGAAAACAAAGCCTGTCGAGTTAAAGCCTGAAATGTTCCTCTCTCGCTCATTGTCCATGTTTCTCTTTTAAGGCTAATGGAACAGAAAAAAGGCAGAGAAGAATACTTGCAGTACAAGTAAGCCAAAAAAAATTAAAAGAAGAAGAAGAAGAAGAAGCTTGGGAATTTATTAAAGTTTTCATTGAAGATCGTTTCAATGTTGTGAGAATGAGGGGGACAAAAGTGAAAAGTGAAAACTCTTGTCTTTGAATGGTATCTTAAAGTGCAAAAAAGAAACAAGGGTTTTTGCTCTTATATTATGTAGAATTTGAATCTTTGTTGGGATTGTTCTTGTTCTTTATTACAGCCAAAAAAAAAAAAGGTTTGGGCTCGAATTTCATGTCGGCTGCAGCATTTGCATGGCATGACAGAATCGATCCCCTGTCTCACACACACACATTCAAAAGTAAAAAAAAAAATAGTCAGTGTTTTATTGATTCCCATGCTTTTTATATTTGAATGGTCCATGGTTAGGTTATAGACTTATAGTCTGCTTTATTGGACTTGTAGCTACCACAAATTCCACCTACTAACAGGCTACCTGGTAGTCTTAAGACACAGAATCAATTTCTTTGTAAACTTAGAAATATTTTAAATAAATAAATAAATTATGTTTAAATTATTAAATTATTAGTAAATTTAAGATTTGGTCACTTAATTTTAAAAAAGTTATAAAGTGATCAGTAAATTATTTGAAAGTTTTTATTTAAGTTACTGGGATGTTAAGATTTTTTTCTAAAATCTGACTTGCCAACTCTAAGTGACAATTTGACGATTGGTACGGTGGATCAGTGTCTATGGATGAGTAGAAAAAACGATCAGTGTTGAAGATCAGAAAAGAAAGGTATTTAGATTTTGGTTCATAGATTTGTGACGTTTAAAGTTGTTTCATAGAAAAACAATTGAACTGTAGAAAAAAAGGGGAATGAGAGTTTTCATTTAGCGCAGGCAGTGCAAACAAAGAAGTCATACAACGATGATTTTAAGAGCCCGATCACTTGAATAAAAACTTTCGAATAATTTAATAATTATTTTATAATTTTTTTAAAATTAAATTATCAAAATATAAATTTATCAATAATTTAATCAAAATGTAGTTTACCAAAAAAAATCTAAAGCAAAAGAAGAATCCGGTTAACTACCAATTAGCCTTTGATTTACGGATATATTTCTCTCTTGTTGAATTTATACTTGGAATGAAATTCAAAGGTAGTTGAGTCAAGGTAGCTTGAGCCAGTTCTTTGAAGTCATTATTGGGGGTATTTTCATTTTAGTCCCACTCTTTATTTTTCTTTTTCTTTTGACTATTCATGTTTACAACATGTATTCATCATATAGTGAAACATAGTCAAGAAATCATCCTTGATGTAAATATATATATTAAATTAACCCAAGTTGGACATATATATATACACATAAAAGAAAGGATGGTATAAAACTGTGATTCTACGTCATCTCTATCTCTTTCCAATAAGAAAACGACAAATCAAAATTTTCCTCCTGAACTTTTAACATTTTTAGTTGGATTTGAATTTTTTAGGAGAAAAAAAATTGAAAATCAAGAGGAAAAATCTGATTTGTCATTCTCCTATTGGAAATGGGATAGGAATAGGGATGGCGTGAAATCATAGTTTCAGATAATCTCTTCTCATAAACATATTTAGTTCTCAACTCAAATCTAAATAATATTGACAATGTTGTTTGAGTCGAATCAAATCAATTGATCGAATCAATTGAAATAAAAATTAGTCAATATACCGTTTTGAACGTAAAAATTGCACCAATTTCTGAGTAAACTGCTCGGAGTAAATAAAAATAAAAAATCGAGACAAAAATAATAATAATTATTAACTTTTGGTATGAATAAAACGCAACTTTTCATTCATCTCACGTTTTAATATCCAGATTCAAAATCATCATCTTTTTCAAAGAAAGATATATTGCAGTGGTCCAAAAGCAATGTTTGGCCGATTTTTTTTCTTTTAAACCCCCCCCCCCTTTAGCATGATTTGTCCATTACAGTGAAATTAGGTAATTTGAGGACATCAACCTTCTGTGTTATCCTCAAGGTTCAGCTTCCATTATCATTCCATGTCCCAATCTATAAACATCAATAGAAGTCTTGGTTAGGTGTTCGAAACCATTCAAATCAAAACACAGGTTAGTGTATGCATATTGTATTGTCAATTTTATTAGTTTTTATGCCTTAAATTCTGGGTTTAGGGTAACAAACCAGTTATAGAATGATCCATTACGTATGCGTGTTACGTTAAGTAGTAAAGAGTTCGATGTAATTATTAGACATCTAAAAATCTGGAAAAGAAAGCTTAGTCTAATTGTGGGTTATTAATGGTAAAAAGACATTTTCAATTCTTTTCAATTTTAATATTGAGCAAATTAGCTCCTCTAAACAAATTAATGCAATTTAATCCCTATTAACTTTGAAAATAAGTACTTAAAGGTAATTAATCACAACATAATTTCGATTGGTATAATAAAAAATTTAGCTCTTGATGTTTGCATATTTTGTCAATTTAATCTTAATTCTAAAAAAATCAACATTCACATAATGGGGTTAAATTTGTTAAATCAGGACCAAGTTGACAGAATATATAAAATATGAGGGCTAAATTTATTTATATCAATCAAGATCATGTACAATTGATGAAAAATATTAATGTGGTGATTAATTGTTCTTAATTGCTCACTTTCGAAATTGACAGTAATTAAATTACTTTAATTTTTTAAAAATATACCAATTTACTCAATGTTAAAATAGAGAGTTCGGAAAGGTCATTTTACCATAAATCCTCTTTAAATCAATCTTTTATGTTTGGAAATCTGATGAGATCTTCCAAATAGTTTTAAAATCCAACCCAAAGATTAAAATAAAGAAATGAGTAGTGGAACAGTGGGATTAGTTGAGGGATTAATTAATATCTTATCTAACACAAGAACCAGAACCAATCATGTGTTACACTAGGCTAGCCTGTTGGTTTGGCATGGTTCATGGTGATGGGTCCAACCAAACACACTGGACTGAATGAACCACTCAACCTTATCAAATTACTAACATTTGGCTGTCAGCCTGTCACCAATACCAACCTTACCACAAAATCTTATCACAAAATAAAACACACACACAAGGCTGAGCCTGTGTGCAGCATGAGGTGACTGTCCAACAGAAGGAAGGGTACTACCAGTCAAATAATGGCTCTTGCTTGTTTGGGGACCCTTCAGACAGGGTCTCAGCTCATAAAGGTCACTGCCATTGAAGCTGTTCTCTTTTTTTGTTGTCCCTGATTTAAGGGTAACCCACCACCACCCTTGTGCTTTGAGGGACCCAACTTAATTGTCAACTAGCTGTGAAAAAAACATGTCACTGTCCTTCTCTGTAATATTTTTTTTCAAGCACTTCTTTCTTCTTCTTCTTTTCTCTTTTCCTTTAATATGTTTAAATAAAAAAAATATCTTTTGCTTTTCTGTTCATGCTCAATTTCCTTCCTTCTTTTATCCTTTTGCTTCAATGAGAAGATGGCAATTGGCAACCAATTTGCTCCACTTATTTGAACCTTACTAATTTCCAAACCTATTCAAATAAACCATCATGATTTATATATAGCAAATTGTGACATTGTGTACTAGGATTAGCTTCATGGTTGATTTAATTTGTTCGGGTTTTCTTAATTTTTAATTTGTATTCTATAAATTATCCAAACACCTCGATTTTTAATTTTTTTATTCAACCCATTTAGCATCTTTAAATTATAAATCCGAAATATGTGAAATCAATTATACTAACCTATTTTCTGATAAATAGGTATTTGTATCCCTACTTACCATTTCTAACTTTTTTTTGGTTGAAAATAGGGAAAATTTTCAGTTGGTTCAATTATTAGATGAGAATGAAAAGATGGGGACTAATAAGGAATTTTTGTTCCTTCTCATTTTAGAGTTGAATAAATTTTCTCCATGGCCATAACCTAACTTCAGTAATATGCTACGAATAAGTATTTATTGTACTCTATTATTGCTTTGTAAGAATTGACAATAACATTTAACTTGTACATTTTTCCGGAAATAAATTCATAAGATATTATCATATCCAGTTGTCCAACACATAAATTTATCACTTTCTTTTGCATGTCGATTTTACCGTTCATATTCAAGGTTTGTGATTGCGCTTCTCAACAATATTATCTCCAATGTTTGAACATATGTTTTCCTCTTAGAAGTGTAATGTGTTACCATTATATCCAACCACTTGTTAATTCTTTTTAATACTAGAAGTTTTTATTTTTATTAAACATGTTTAGAAAATTAGTTATTTTCTAAAATGAAAATAGAAAATATTCTCGGATATTAAATGGAGCTTAAGGCTTCTTTTAGATTGGCGATGTGTTTGTCTCCAGTGAGGTTAAAAACAATAGTGATAGTGAAATTAATTATTGTAACGCTGAAATGAAAAACTTTAGTAAGGTGTATGTTTGGATTCAAAAGTAAATGTAATGATAAGGTGAAAATAGAATATAATTATTAAAGATATTAGATTAGAAATTATATATAATAGAAGTTTTTAAATTATTTTATTTTTATAAAATTATTAAAAATATTTGAATTTGTAATTTTATTTAATAAAATAAAATTTTTAAATATTTTTTTAATTATTTTAAATTACTTATTAAATTAAATGATAAAATATTTTTTAATTTTTTTATGGTTAATTTATTTTTTATAACAATTGGTATATATATCTACTTGTTTATAATTCATTCATATAAAATATAAGATTTATATATTTATTAAACTATTATAACATTAATATTTGTTTATATAATAAAAATAATAAATTATAATAGCCTTTGATTAAATTTATTTTAAAATATATTTATATTAAAATTAGTTTACATTAAAAAATTCAAATATATGCCCATGTGGAGGTTAAGCTATTATTGTGGTGTCCAGCTAAAATTTTATGCTGCTATGGTTTGAAAAGGAAAAAAAGGAAAACCTCACTTACAACCTGAGAAAGGATTGTATGAATTAATATATCACGTTATTATGTATTTTTTTAATTATTTAAAAAAAATTATGTCATTGATACATAATTTTAGTAACCTTTTTAACTTGAACCTCGATCTTAACCTTGAACCCCGAACTTGAGCCTTGAACCTTAAACCAAAAGACCAAGTTCAATGTTCAAGGTTTAAGGTTTGAGGTTCGAGATTCAGAATTTCGAGTTCAAGGGTTAGGCTCAGGATTCAAGTTAAAAAAATTACTAAAATTGTGTATAAATAACATGAAAAAAATTGCTTAAATATCATTAAATTATTAAAAAGAGATACAGAATGACATAACATGACATCCTTATTTCATACAATCTTTACTCCCTTGCAAAGTTTGATGGAAATCAAATAAACCTCTTCCCCTAAAATTTATTTACTAAGTAAATTAAAAAATTGTATCCATATTTTATTAACCACGTGTTTTATATCTATTTTTATTCATTCAGTTTATTTTTAATTAAAAAGATAAATTTATATTGAATTACTACAAAATATAATTCTAATTAACTTTATTTCAAATGAAATTTAAAATTTCTAAACTATTTTTGAATTATATATTAACTTGAAGGTGAATTCTTTACACTATTTTTTATTTAAAATAAATATCAAGGTTTAAAAGATATTAATGATAAATAAATAAATTAAAACAACAACAAAGAAATAAAATAAAAATAAAAATATAACTAAACTTTAAGATTAATGTATTTTCATGAAATTGGAGTAAGCGGTGATGTCCTATCAAAGAGGATTTCTACATTTTCCCAAAGATATTCCAAATAATGACAATTAAGATTTTTAAAAATATCTATAAAGATGGATTTAACTTTTTTTTTAAGTTACAACTAATTTTTTGTATGTATAAATTATTATAAGTAACGATTTAGCTCAATAAGTAAATCAACTCAAATTAATTAAGTTAAACTCTATTAATCAATTTATTAGTCAGAAATTACTGAGATGAAATGGGCTGAGAGGCACTCAATAGTGCCGACTACTGACTACCACTGAAGTGGTTAAATACTTGACTTGTTTGATTTGATAATTTAATAGAGAAAATCGTTGGACCTGGTTATATGTTTTTTTAATTGAAGATTTTTTGATTCATCTATAGAAATCAATTCTTGACTTTTGGACATTAAATTGGATTCAAGTTAATCAAATTAATCCTTAAAATGTGGAGGATCGATCAAGATTATGCTGCTATTTTGGAAGTCATATATTCGATTGATTGTTCTTTGATTAGTGTGATTGGATTAGCTATTTTCAATTATTTGTTTTGTAATCACTTAGATTTTATGTTAGCAAGTCGAATAAAATATGTCGAAACCATTTTTTTGGAAAACGGGGTCGACGTTGGTTTGAAAACGAAAATTAAAAACAGAAGTCGCCACCAATTCCTTTTTTATGAGGTGTGATCGGATCACCTCGTAATAAACTATTTTGGTTTATCCAAACAGATGATTTTGGTTTACGAAATTTTGAGAAATCGGGTTCGGGAGTCTGTTACGCATGGGGAAGGGTTAGCACCCCCAATGTGCCCAAAATTGGTACCGAGTTGATTACTTAATGTCTTAATATCAAAAGTTGAAAATTTGAAAAAGAAATTTAAACTACGATCCTTATTATTCATGTCAAAATAAACTCGAATAAACCGAAAAAAGTTAAAGACTCATTCGTCTCAAGGTAATGAAATATCACATCCCGTAAGTTAGGACGCGATATTCGGGACTTTCGAGAATGAACTTGCCTTTAATTTTTATTGAAATTTTGTATTTTGAAATTTACAAGGATATTTCGCTATTTAGATTTAACAAGAAAACCGAAACCCCGTAAGTTAGGGTACGATTTCTCAAATTTCTAACATGCAAAAATTTCTTTGCCTTGGAAAATTTTCTTTTATTTTTGAATTTTGAGTAAAAATGGACAAATTGCTTGAGAGATACACGTTTAAGTCATTATGCTTTCAAAAGAATCATTTGACACACAAAAGGAATCATACATGGCTATACAACACGCATTTAAATAACCGTGGCATAATATGCATAAAAAATACAAATATTTTGATATTTAAAAGTTCTAATGTCAACATGCATGAATAATAATAACAATAATACAATAACAATAAATGTAATACAAATGGGTCTAAATTTTGAAACTATTTCAAAATAACAAATAAATAAATGATAGGATAAAATTGCAATGATAATGGAAAAAATAGAATAAACAAACCAAATTCTAAAAAATAATGAATAAATAAACCAAAATAAAATTATTGTAATTTTGACCAAAAAATAAAAATAAGTAAATAAATAACCTTAAATGAAATATCAAATAAAACTGATGATTTTTTTTAAAAAAAGAATATAAAAATTAAAAAAGAAAAAGAAAAAGAACATTCGAAGGTTTAATAGGCTGAGGATTAAGTTGCAATCGGACTAAAATTTTAGGGTCAAAATCGTAAAATAAAAAAATAGGGTTGCAAAGGACTGAATTGAAACGCGCTCAAAACGTGAGGGACTTCTAGGGAAATATTCCCCAGTCCTAAAGCACGACGTTTGAGTGCGGACTAAAATGAAAAGGAAATAAAATTGTAAGGTAAAATGCTAAAAAATAAATAGGTCCAGATTGAAAGATTAATAAAAGGTGGAGGGACCAGGTCAGCTAATAGCCCATTAGGCACTAGAACATGCGGACCTTGGCAGCTCAAGTCGGGTCGGCTCTTGGGTTTTATGTCAAACGGCGCCGTTTTGGCCACTGATGCTGAGGTCCAAAACGACGCCATTTTACACATTATATAAATACTAAAAAAAAACAACAAAAAAAAACATCTCCCCTTTAATTTTTTAGAAAAAAAAAGATCCCTTTGGTCTCTCTCCCTCTCGGTCTTCCCTCCAGAATCCTGGCCTGAATGCCGAGAGAAAGGACCCCTATCCCTACTTTTAGGTCTAATTTCGGTGACAGAGAGACCTCCAACTGCACGACCGAGAGGCGTTCCACGTATTTCCCTTTTCACTTTTTTATTTGTTTTTTTTTGTTAGAACTGATTTGTAAAAGAAGTGAATAAATAAAATAAATAAAATAAAACAGAAAACCAAGAAGAAAAATGATCAGATTTTTCAACCTCTTAAGATCTTTGTTCCATTTTTGATTAACTGATGCGCGTAAAAATTTTACAAAGATAATAACTAGGCCTTTATAGCTGGATACAACCGTTAAATTTTTCCTTTATCTGCCTATATTTACTGCCATTACTGTTATCATGTTTCTTCGTTGTTGCATTCAATTTTTTTGTAGGGGTTTCGAGGACGACGGTGGTGGTATAGGCATGCGCGAGAGGCTGGCAGAAGTGTGCAACGCTGAGGCATTAGGCAGAGGCATGCGACGCCTTAGGGTTTGCTTCTCTGCTGTTTGTTGTGCGCTGTTATTGGTTTGGGCCGGGGTTATTGATTGGGCTTGGGTTGTTGTTTGGGCTAGGGTAACAATTAGGTTAGTTTATTTAATTTGGTTTGTAACTGGGTTTGGACTTCCGGGCAAAATGGGTTCTTACAGCTACCCCTCTTTGCTCATTTTTGTGTAACGAGAATAAAGCAAAGATTTTTAAGAAGGACCAATTTTGCCCAGTCTCACTGACTCTTGACTTCTTGGTGCTCCTCTTCTTCCAATAGCCTCGTTCCAGTCCACTGCATATTCAAGGGTATAGAAAGTGTTGCTTCAATCTGCTATACTGGAACTGCTCCACTACACTTCAGGGAGATAATGTTTGCTATGATCTGTTCTACTGCAACTTCAGAGAGATAAGATCTGTAATTTATAGCTTCAGTCTATTCCACCACAACTTTAGGAAAATAAGACTTGTAACTTTAACCTGCCCCACTGCAACTTCAAGGGGATAAGGTTCAATATGATCTGCTCTACTGCTCCACTGCAACTTCAGGGAGATAAGGTTTGATATGATAGATTTAATCCGACCTACTGCAACTTCAGGGAGATATGATTAGTAGCTTCATCTGTTCCACTACAACTTTAGGGAGATAAGACTTGTATTTTCAACCTTCTCCTCTGCAACTTTAGGGAGATAAGGCTAGTGGCTTCAATCTGCTCCACTATAATTTCAGGGAGATAAGATTCGTCATGATGACTTCAATCCCTTCCACTGCAACTTCAGGGGTATAGGACTTTTGGTTTCACTGATCTGTTCTCTGGGGAACATGACCTATAAGAATTCATTTTATGGACCTATTTATGCCTAGTGTTTAGGATGACATGATCAGAATAAATCAAATGCTCTTAACTAGATGTGTATGGATGATATTTGTATGAATGCAGAATGAAAATGATCCCTTTTTAATGTTTGGGTTGTCATTCCTCGTTGTTTATCAAGGTTCTATCACTGATGCCTTCTCGTTCAACTGGTATCTTTAACAGAAAAACCAAAGAAATAGTCGCAATTTAGACTATTCTTTCTCAAATACTTTTAAGCCTTAAGTTTGGTTGTTCTAAATAATGGTCTTGTTTCAGGTCATCGTACTATTTAGAAGCTTTCAAAGTAACATGTAGAACTCCTTCTACTTGAATATTGCCAGTCCATTAATCATTATTTCAATGAAAAATGCTTGAAAAATATTATCACAATGGACAAGATGAAATTTTGTTGAAAACTAAGCTCGAAATGAATAAATTAATCCAGATAGCAAATTTTGCTAGGATTACAAAATAAAAATCAAGATAGCGTATTTCACCGAAATACAAGATGAATGAAATAGAAATAGGTGCCCCAAATATCGTAGCATAAACTTCTCTGTACAAAACTTCTTCAGGGTCACTTTAAGCTTGATATGTGTCCAGGAGATCCAGAGTATTTTGTTGATGTCCCGAGATGCATCATCCCTCATTCTTGTTAGTTCAGGCATAGTAAGACTACCGCATGCCCCACCTTTGATCACAATTTGAATTGCCCTTTTTCCCCAGGTTTTCAATTCAAAACCCTTTGGTCTCAAAGCGCCCCTCATGGGTTTTCGCCTTGGCCTGTCCTTTTTTTCTTAGGCGAAGTTCTTCTTCACTGAATCCAAATTCACGGGATTAGGCAGGATTTTTCCATCCATCTCAGTCAAAACTAACGCTCTTTCAGAAAAGGCATTCTTTATTACATAAGGTCCCTCTCAGTTTGGCATTCACTTTCTTCTAAAATCTTTTTATATGAGAAGGATCTTTAGTACCAAATCCCCTTCATGGAATTCCCTAGGATGAAATTTCTTTTTGTAAGCATTTATCATTCGCTTCCGGTACATTTGACCATGACGGATAGCTCTCAGCCTCTTTTCTTTGATCAAGTTCAGCTGATCATATCGGGATTGGATCCATTCTGCTTCGTCTAACTTTAATTCTGACAAAACTCGGAGAGAGGGAATTTCAACCTCAATTGGCAGCACCACCTCCATTCCATAAACTAAAGAGAGAGGTGTTGCCCCGGTAGAGGTCCTGGTAGATGTTTGATAAACATAGAGGGCAAATGGTAACTTCTCATGCCAATCTCTATAGGTCTCAGTCATTTTCCCCACAATCTTCTTGATGTTTTTATTGGCTGCCTCCACCGCTCCATTCATTTTCGGACGATATGGTGACGAGTTGTGATGCTTGATCTTGAATTGGATACAGACTTCTGCTATCATGCTATTGTTCAAATTCAACGCGTTGTCAAATATAATATTTTCTAGCATCCCGTACCGACATATGATCTTTTTTTTTAGGAATTTGCTGACTGTCGATTTTGTGACGTTAGTGTAAGAAGTAGCCTCTACCCACTTAGCAAAGTAGTCAATTACTACGAAGATGAAACGATGTCCGTTTGAAGCTTTTGGTAATATCGGCCCAATGACGTCCATGCCCCACATGGAAAAGGGCCATGGAGAAGTCATCACATGAAGAAGTGAGGGAGGCACATGAATTTTGGCCCCAAAAATCTGGCACTTATGGTATTTCTTAGCATACTTGATACAGTCTCCTTCCATGGCGGACCAATAATATCTGAACCTCATAATTTGCCTAGCCATTGTAAAACCATTAGCGTGTGTTCAACAGACACCATCATGGACTTCTTCTAAGATTTGCTTAGCCTCAATAGCGTCCACACATCTTAGCAGCACCTGATTATTTCCTCTTTTATATAGGATCTCTCCATCCAAAACGTAGTCATTAGCCTGCCTTCTTAACGTCCTCTTGTCATTCTCACTTGCTTGGACTGGGTATTTGTCACTTTCATGTATTGCAACATATCGCGATACCAAGGGTGATCATCTTTTTCCTCTTCTTCATCGACATTACAACAGTGGGATGGTGCTTCATAAATGCTCATTCGGATGGGCATCATATCCTCCGGTTTATTTATTTTAATCATAGAAGCCAAAGTAGTCAAAGTGTTGGCCATCTAGTTTTCTTCTCGCGAAAGGTAAGAGAAGGTGATGTCATTAAACTCGTCAATCAGCTCCATAACCAGCTTTCGGTAATTGACCAATTTGGAATCTCTTGTTTCCCACTCCCTTTTGAGCTGATAGATTACCAGTGCAGAGTCTTCATACACCTCCAATACTTTAATATTATATTCCATGGCTACACGAATCCTTATAATACAAGCTTCATATTCAGCCATATTGTTTGTGCAATCAAAATCTAATTTACAAGTGGATAATGATCTCCCATCGGAGATACCAAAACTGCCCCAATTCCAATACCTACATCATTTGAAGCCCCATCAAAGTTTAATTTCCAAGCACTGCCTTCTTGAATGTCTTCTTTAACAGTTGCCACATACATCAGATCCTCATTTGGGAAATTAAAGTTCAACGGCTCATAGTCTTCTAGAGCTCGACTAGCTAGGAAATCTGCTATCGCACTCCATTTTACGGCATCCTGATTCACATAGACTATATTGAATTCAGACAATAGAATTTGTCATCGAATCATTCTTCCGTTCAAAGCAGTTGACTCCATCATATATTTCAGATGGTCTAATTTTGAGATCAACCAAGTTGTATGGTACAACATGTATTGTCTCAATCTTCGAGTTGTCCAGACCAAGGCGCAACATAATTTTTCAATTGGCGAATATCTTGTCTCACATCCGGTTGGTCGAGCATGCATCCTATGGAGTTTTCAAATACTGCCGAATATAGTATTAACGGTTTGTCTGGACAAGGTGGCATTAGTACAGGAGCATTAGACAAGTAATACTTGATCTTGTTAAAAGTTTTCTGGCATTCCTCATCCCATACACCTGGATTGTGTTTCTTAAGAAGACAGAAGATAGGGTCACATTTCTCAGTTAACTGTAAAATAAACCGAGCGATATAGTTTAATCTCCCTAGAAAACCCCGAACTTCTTTTTGAGTGCACGGCGGAGGCAATTCTTGGGTGGCCTTGACTTTGCCTGGGTCAATCTAAATTCCCCATTCACTGACTAAGAATCCTAGCAACTTTCTTGATCTAGCCCCGAAAGTGCATTTGGCTGGGTTAAGTTTTAGCTGGAACTTCCTTAACCTTAGGAACAGTTTTCTCAGTACTTGTACATGTTCTCCTTCTATTCTAGACTTCACAATCATGTCATCAACATAGACTTCTATCTCTTTATGCATCATATCATGAAACAAAGTTATCATGGCTCTTTGGTATGTTGTCCCTACATTCTTCAATCCGAATGACATCACCTTATAGCAAAATGTTCCCCACATAGTTTTGAACGTGGTCTTTTCCATGTCTTCAGGATGCATTTTTATCTTATTATACCTCGAAAAGCCATCCATGAAGGAGAAAAGTGAGTAACATGCTATGTTATCTACCAAAGTGTCAAATGGGGTAATGGGAAGTTGTTTTTCGGACTGGCTTTGTTCAAATATCTGTAATCTACGCATATTCGTAACTTTCTATCTTTTTTAGGGACAGGGACTATGTTGGCTACCCAATCAGAGTACTTGACCACTTGAAAGAACCCTGCATCGAACTACTTCTTAACCTCCTCTTTTATTTTTAACAAAACATTGAGCCTCATCCTTCGTAGCTTCTACTGCACCGGTTTAAATTATTTCTTTATAGGTAGTCGCTGTACCACAATATCAGTACTTAGGCCGGGCATGTCTTGATAGGACCGTGTGAAGACATCTTTGAACTCTTGAAGTAACCCAACGAGGTCTCGCTTTGTTTCCTCGACAACGCAAGCGCCAATTTTTACTTCTTTCCCTTCTCCTAAACTCATAACTTTCACAGATTCCTTATGAGGTAGGATTTGTTTCTCTTCTTGCTCCGCCATTCTTAACAAATCAAGAGATAAGACGCTGTCTTGGTCATCTTCAAAATCCTGAGGATCATTCGTACTCATGTCTTGTTTAAATAGAGACTCTAAGTCAGTAACAGCGTCGCTTATATCATTGATATCTAAGGACCTGTTATTGGGACGAAGGGAGGTCCAAAGAAAGAATAATTCAAGAATAATTGTATGCACGGTATGATTATAAATGGAATGAAAAGAATGAAGAAATATTTGCTCAAAATAAGACTGTATGATGTGCTTTTATTGAAATAAGATTTTGGACATGTGCCTTTAACAAAAGATTCTTATTTCCCCCAAGCTTAGGGCAACAAGTGTTCTGAATATTACTCTGAATTAGTTCAAAATGTTACAGGGATCTCTTCTGCAGTCCAGTTGTCTAAAACACTTCCAAGTTCATAAGGGCGGATGCCTGATATACTTCTTTTTTCGAGTTCTTCTTTGAATATGGCATTAATGTTCAGGTTTCCAAACATTTCTTCCGTAGTATCCCTTCTTGGTGTCCTTCATTCAGGATAAATGGTTCCCCCTGATACGAAGGTGCTGAATATGTGGGGGAAGGCCATACGTTCCCAATCGATTTTTTCTGCACTCAAACACACCTTCCTCCTCTCTTGCCTCATTTCTAATTTTTTCCTTCTTTGCTTCGCATTTGGCTTAAATCCTAAACCAAAGTGGTCTCGTTTATCTTTCATTGTTGGTGCCTCTATCCTTTCTTAAAGGCATCTTTTAAGTCCTTTCCCGGGCACGTCTCCTTTTCCAACTATCATTTACAGTCTCATCCTCGTGGTTTTGGATATGCTGGGCATCGGGATATTATTCTCCTCGACAACAAAGGTTGCGTTCACGAATTCTAAAGATCGAGAATTCTAAGGATCAAAAGTAACATTCGATCGCCTCATCATCCATTCCTAAATATGGTGCGTCGCTGGTTACCGATGCAATGATGTCTTTTTCAATGCTTATCATAATTAACCGGCCTTCTGTTACCAATTTCAACTTCTGATGCAATGATGAAGGCACCGCTCCCGCTGAATGAATCCAAGGTCTTCCCAACAAGTAATTATACGAAAACTTGATATCCATCACTAGGAAATCTACCTCGTATGTATTCGAGCCAATCAAGAGGGGACTTTTTATCCTTCTCATTACCCTCCTTTCAATGTCATCAAATGCTCTCACTATATTCTGGCATGATTTCATGTGAGAACTATCCACCGGTAACCTGTTTAAGGTTGATAAGGGTAAGACATTCAAGGCCGATCCATTATCGATTAACACCTCGGGCAACGTGTATTATTTACAATGAGTAGTAATATGTAGGTCTTTGGTGGCTCCTCTCCCTTCCGGTGGTATTTCATCATCATTAAAGAAGATGAAGTTGTCGGCACTTATATTGTTCACCAGGCGATCCAACTTATTCACTGAGGTATCGTTACCAACATAAGTCTCATTTAGCACTTTTATCAATGCATTACGATGTGTCTCTAAACTTCGAAGTAACTCGAGCACTGAGATGCGAGCCGGTTGCTTATGCAGTTGTTTTACCACGCTATACTCGCTATACTTTAAGAATTTTAAGAATTCTCTAGCCTCGTTTTCAATTACTGGTTTGTTAATATGTGATTCAATTCTTGCCATTTTTGTTTTCTCTTATTCAACCACCAAGGCTTTTCTTTTCATAGGCTCTATGCTTGCATTTGTTGGATCGTAGCGTTTTCCACTACGTGTATAAAAACCTACGTCCTTACCCTCCTCTGAAGCATTTACTGGGTTCTCCTCTCCTGGGATCGTCATATTATAGTCAGAATTCCAAGGAACCCTTTTGTTATCCTTGTAGGGAAAGGATATAGGTTTTTGGATTATGACCCTCAGATCCATTTGTATTCCAGCTTCTGTGCTCCTAGGCCGTGAGATAATCACCACCGGGTGATTAACCCTTTAGGCTTTTCCCGTAGATCCTTCATCTGAGGCATAAATTTCTTCCCATTCTACTCCTTTAATCTCTTTATAAAACTCCAACTCTTTGTTGTCCATTAAATCTTGCACCATGGCCATGAATTCGATGTATTTTTAATGTCGTGGCCCTGAATTCCTTGATCCTTCGGGCCTTTCCTTTGATCCTTGCTTGATTAAACCTCCGTCTATCATTCGTCTCCAAACCCATCTTAGTGGGGTCTTTACCCCCGCAAAGTCAGTCTTGATTCTCTTTCCTCCACTTTCGACTATCACATTTACCCCTTTATCTGCATGATTAGGCAACGGATTCCCTGCTACGTTTGGTCCTGATGGGTCATCAAACTTTATAATCACGATTTTGATAAATCTTTCAACCAACTTCTTAAACACAGTGCAGTTCTCGATCGAGTGCCCCGTAATTCCTGCGTGGTACTCGCATTGGGCGTTTGCATCATACCACTTAGAGAACGGGGGTTGTATGGGTTTTAGATAGAAAGGAGCTACCACGTGTGTGTCAAACAAGTTCTAATACAGCTCCCTATATGTTATTGGAATGCGTGTGAATTGGAGTCTCTCCGTGTTCGGCCTTGTACTGTGTTCTTACCTTGAGGGCCCCAAGTGACTAGTGGCTACCATTCTTAGAGGGCCAACAGTGATCGACTTTGAATAACTCTTGCTATATGTGCCTATGTTGTTCACCGCACTTTCTTTTTTTCTTGAGGCCGGTCTTTTAGAGTTTTTCCCCGCGTTTATTTTACCACTTCTTACTGTATTTTTAATCATTTCACCGGACATTACTATATCCGAGAAGCTCTTGGTGGCACTCCCCAACATGTGGTTGATGAATGGGGCTTTCAAAGTATTGATAAAAATAATTGTGACCTCCTTTTCCAAAAGGGGTGGCTGGACTTGCGTTGCCACCTCCCTCCATCGTTGGGCGTACTGCCTGAAGCTCTCGTTTTGTCTCTTCTCCATGTTCTGTAATGTAATCTATCGGGCGTCATATTTGTCATATGACTGCATTGCTTCATAAAATCTTGCGCCAAGTCTTTCCATGAGCTAGCTTTAGCACGACTCAACTGGTTGTACCACTTGACTACAGACTCGATCAAACTGTCTTGAGAGTAGTGGATTAACAGTTGCTCATTCTTTTTTCACTGGTTGTACGACTTGACTACATAACCTGTCAGCATTCAACAAAATATAGTAATATGGGCTTCAGGACAGCTAGTCCCGTTATACTTTTCGAATTCTGGCATCTTGAACTTAAGCGGGAGAACTAAGTCAGGGGCCAAACTCAGGTCTTTAGCATCGATCCTACAACGGTAATCAGCATTCTCCATTGCTTTAAACTTTTCCTCTAACCACATATATCGATCCTCGAGCTGCTTCGATAGATCCACTCTTACTTTTTCCACTTCCGTCACGTCGTCAGTATCAGGAACAACGAGGTTGGTTGGATTATCTCCTGGATTAGAATCCGAGCTTGTTTGAAAGTTCATTGGTATCGAGGCACCAGCCTGATATTGAGGTCTAATAATGACAGGTACTCTTTGCAGTCACATATCTAGTTGTACCTGCGTGCTCGTCGGGGTGAAACCTGGAGGATAAACAGGATCGTCATGATCAACCCCAGAATCAACTACAAGGTTTTTTCCTTTATCATTCCTTCCAGCTAATAACTGCGCCAATTGGTTCATCTTAACTCTTTGGGATTCTAGCATGTCTTGTTGGATTTTATCCAGTCGTTCATGCATCTAATCTTGCATCTCATTTTGCAATTGTTCCAATCTTTCTAACCTCTGATCTATTGTTTTTGTTTGGCGACGAGTACCGTAGTGATATTTGATTGGTGGATTTTTGTTGGTTTCCAGGGTAACTGTCATAATTTTAATTTATTAGGGTCACTTTATGAAAGTTAATGTATATGATGTAATACAGATGTATGAGTTGAATGCAAAAAGAGGCATTGATTCTGATTCAATTTCATTAGAAAAACTTTACTAAAAAATAAATTTCTTTACCTAAAATAGATTACATATACGGCTTCGCCCTTATACTCAAAACCTTGACCTTTCTCAGAAGCCAAGCTAACACTCGGCCTCGGTCCGATTCTGACTCATACTTCAAACTTAATACATCAGCCTGAACTGTTAGGGTTTGTAGATGATCGACTACTTCGCGTACTTGAGCTACCACCTTGCCTATAACGTAGTATCTTTTTCTAATATGGCTTTGAGAACGATGGAGCTGTTCTTGCCACTGTTCATTACCCATCTCAAGAAGTTCTATTCGTAGTTTACCATATTGCAATGCGTCCTCGAGCTCTCCTATCTTTCCCTTCAATTCCTCGATTTTCTTAAGCTTACTTTTAATTCGATCGCAGAATTACGATTACGGTGCTGGTGGAGCGACTTCTCTAACTTGGCTACCCGAGTGTTCAACTCTACTTTCTCATTTCGACATTCTAATAGACTCTTTTCCAAAGCAACCTCTTGAGCTCGAGCATCTTGGAACTTGTTTTCTCATTGATCGGTCTTAATCTTTTCCTCTTTGATTTCCTGTTGCCAATGCTTCGGTGATTTGCCTAAACCAGCAGTTCTCATTGAAATACGCAGCTTTTTGAAGTCTATTTTTAAACTGTCCAAATCCTCTTTGGCCTTCTTCTTCCCTTTTCTTAATCTCTCGGCCTCTAGCTTGTGGATATCGACGTCTAATCCCAAACGCATCTTCTCCTCTTCTAGCTACTCAATATTTTTCCCAGTTCTGAACTTTTTTTTCAAAGTCTCGCTTGATAATTCCTGACTCAAATGGGACTATTTGTAGATGTTCCCCTATTAATCGAATGTCCTCTTGGCTTGACGCGGGGATGTTATCGTTGATCCTTTTACCCTACCACCAACTATACTCGGGGGTCGTCATAGGATTCACGGCAAGTATTTTCATTCTACGGGTTTGGTTCTAAGCATCCGATATTTCACGAACCCTCTTCTTGTAGTTATCTCCCTTGTATGAAAACTCGCACTGAGCTAACCTTTGTGTTACCAGTATAAACTGTCTTGATTTGTACTGCCTTAACACTAGTAAAGGAGCGTATCCAACGGCTCCCCAAACCCTGAGCAAAGGAACCCAGTCAAAGTTCCCACACTGATATAGAATTTCATTAGGAATTATCCAAAGAGCACTCTACTCAACGTCTTCCTCTTGGATATTCTGAACGATCATTATCCACTTCTCTTCTGAAACGTCATCCCGTCTTGGTGTGGCCACTATTTCCTTTAATGGGGAATAATTATCAGAGAAAACCCGGTAGGAGACCTTTCTTACCTTCCAGAAGTGGCTATAGAACCAAGCTAACAAAAGCTGTGCACATCCAAAAAACCTTCCCTCACCCGCTTTTCGACATGGGCTCAAGGATCTGAACGTTTTTGCTAAGATTGCTGGGATGGGTGTGACCCCTTTATCAAGCCTATCGAACAAATCTGAGACCGCTTCATCTACATGCCCTAGTGCCTTGGGGAAAACAACTAAACCATAAATGCTCAAGGCGAAAACATCAACCCTTTTCCTTACATTCGAATGTACCAAAATCAGATCCCGTAAATTCTTCCAAGGTATGCATTTGCTGTCCCCCTTTTGCTTAATTCGGGCCGCGACCCACTGCTCACTCATTCCAGTGATATTCATCAGCTTCTTTAAAAAATTCGGGACGTTGGCAGCTCTTGAATAGGCCTTGTCAACTTGAACCCTTGGCCACCGAAGCAAGGTCGTGTATTCTTCTACAGTGGGCACTAAATCAACTTCCCGAAAGTGGAGCAATTGTATGCAGAATTCCAGTACTGAGTGAGAGCTCGAAACAAGTGTTTGTCCACTTTGATGTCGAGCAGATAGGGTAGATCACCATAGTTACTGTAGAAGATCTATCTGATCTCATCGCCCCACTGATCCCATATCTCTTTCAAATCTTGTAGGTTATTTTGGGTCACGCTGATTCGAGTGAAGTCCCATAACTCTGACACGTATCCCTCCGCAAGACTATCTCCTTTTTCTTGTTGCATCTTCTTAGACCAAATTCGAATGGCCGCATTATCTTCCATTTTATCAGGAAACCCCTTTTCATGATAAGCTCTCTATTAGATACCGAATGTGAATCAACACCTCTTTTATGTTGAAAATACCATGCAAACAAATTCAAAGTAAATCACAGCAAATCAGTATAACACGAAGCAAAAAAAATTAAAGCATATAAGAAACAATAAGTAAAGCACCTATTCGGTTAACCACTAGGATTTGGTATGGCTTTACCTAGGGTAAGTTCGTAGGGCTCACTATATGCGGCTCGATTCTAAAGAAAAGGTACCTGAACTGGTAGATTCCTCGATCCTCACCCATTATAGGTTAATACAGACCAAGTTCAATTCAGGGGGATACATTTCCCTATAGCTATACGGAGATGAAAATCTCACAAAGACATAGGTACGGATGTATCCTGAAAGCGATTCGTTATCTTATACGAGGGTGAAAATCCCACGAAGGAATAACTTCTCACTCCCACTTAAGAGGGGTGAAATTATGCAATATTATGTGCAAACATATACTAAGACTCGAACCGAAGAAAACATGTATGGAGATCAAAAGAATGAAATGCAACAAAGGGATCGTAATTTTAAACCAAGTTATCAATTTTGAAAAAAAGACAAAAATAATCAATTTTAGGCTTGACTCTCTTATTTTTCCCAGTAAAGTCGCCAAGCTGTCGAAACCATTTTTTTGGAAAACAGGGTCGACGTTGGTTTGAAAACAAAAATTAAAAACAGAAGTCGCCACCAATCCCTTTTTTATGAGGTGTGATCGGGTCACTTCATAATAAACTATTTTGGCTTATCTAAACAAATGATTTTGGTTTACGAAATTTTGAGAAATCGGGTTCGGGAGTCTATTACGCACGGGGAAGGGTTAGCACCCCCGATGCGCCCAAAATTGGTACCGAGTTGATTACTTAATGTCTTAATGTTGAAAGTTGAAAATTTGAAAAAGAAATTTAAACTACGATCCTTATTATTAATGTAAAAAAAACTCGAATAAACCGAAAAAAGTTAAAGACTCATTCGTTTCAAGGTAATGAAATATCACATCCCGTAAGTTAGGACGCGATATTCGGGACTTTCGAGAATGAACTGGCCTTTAATTTTTATTGAAATTTTGTATTTTGAAATTTACAAGGATATTTCGCTATTTAGATTTAACAAAAAAATCGAAACCCCGTAAGTTAGGGTACGATTTCTGGAATTTCTAACATGCAAAATATTTCTTTGCCTTGGAAAATTTTCTTTTATTTTTGAATTTTGAGTAAAAATGGACAAATTGCTTGAGAGATACACGTTTAATTCATTATGCTTTCAAAAGAATCATTTGACACACAAAAGGAATCATACATGGCTATACAACACGCATTTAAATAACCGTGGCATAATATGCATAAAAAATACAAATATTTTGATATTTAAAAGTTCTAATGTCAACATGCATGAATAATAGTTATGCAAGCAATAACATAATAATAACAATAATACAATAACAATAAATGTAATACAAATGGGTCTAAATTTTGAAACTATTTGAAAATAACAAATAAATAAATGATAGGATAAAATTGCAATGATAATGGCAAAAATAGAATAAACAAACCAAATTCTAAAAAAAATGAATAAATAAACCAAAATAAAATTATTGTAATTTTGACCAAAAAATAAAAATAAGTAAATAAATAACCTTAAATGAAATATTAAATAAAACTAATGAGTTTTAAAAAAAGAATATAAAAAAAATCAGAGGTTTAATAGGCTGAGAATCAAGTTGCAATCGGCTAAAATTTCGAGGTCAAAATCACAAAATAAAAAAATAGGGTTGCAAAGGACTGAATTGAAACACGCTCAAAGTGTAAGGGACTTCCAGGGAAATATTCCCCAGTCCTAAAGCATCGCGTTTGAGCGCGGACTAATATGAAAAGGAAATAAAATTGTAAGGTAAAATGCAGAAAAATAAATAGGTCCAGATTGAAAGATTAATAAAAGGTGGAGGGACCAGCTCAGCCAATAGCCCATTAGGCGCTAGAACATGCGGACCTTCGCAGCTCAGGTCGAGTCAGCTCTTGGGTTTTATGTCGAACGGCGCCGTTTTGGCCACTGATGCTAAGATCCAAAACGACGCCATTTTACACCTTATATAAATACTAAAAAAACAACAACAAAAAATCTCTCCTTTCATTTTTCAGAAAAAAAAAACAAAAACAAAAAGCCTTTTAGTCTCTCTCCCTCTCGGCCTTCCCCCTCAGAATCCGGCGTTTTCGGTCGTGGTCGCCGCCGTGGACGTTGGCCGATGTGACGCAAGGGGGCTATTTTAAGCCTTCGTTTCGAATCTCATTCAAAGGCTAAGCTTCCTTGGCCCGAATGCCAAGAGAAAGGACCCCTATGCCCACTTTTAGGGCCGATTTCGGTGACGGAGAGACCTCCGACGACGCGACCGAGAGGCGTTTCAGGTATTTCCCTGTTCTTTTTTTATTTGTTATTTTTTATTAAAACTGATTTGTAAAAGAAGTGAATAAATAAATAAATAAGAAAAAAAGAAAACAGAAAAACAAGAAGAAAAACGATCAGATTTTTCAACCTCTTAAGATATTTGTTTCGTTTTGATTAACTGAAGCGCGTAAAATATTTACAAAGATAAGATTTAGGCCTTTATAACCGGATACAACCATTAAAGAAGTGAATAAATAAATAAAATAAAAAAGAAAACAGAAAAACAAGAGGAAAAACGATCAGATTTTTCAACATTTTAAGATGTTTGTTCTATTTTTGATTAACTGATGCGCGTAAAAAATTTACAAAGATAAGATCTAGGCCTTTATACACGGATACAACCATTAAAATTTTCCTTTATCTGCCTATATTTGCTGCCATTACTGTTAGCATGTTTCTTCGTTGTTGCATTCAATTTTTTTAAGGGTTTCGAGGCCGACGGTGGTGGCAGAGGCATGCGCGAGGGGCTGGCAGAAGTGTGCGGCACTGAGGCATTGGGCAAAGGCGTGCGGCGCCTTAGGGTTTGCTTCTCTGCTGTTGGTTTGGGCTGGGGTTATTAATTGGGCTTGGGTTGTTGTTTGGGCTAGGGTAACAATTAGGTTAGTCTGTTTAATTTGGTTTGTAACTGGGTTTGGGCTTCCGGGCAAAATGGGTTCTTACAAAATATATGTGGAGGGGCCTGTATAGGTTATGTATGAGAGCTTATTGAGTGCATTTGAATCTGCTCACTAAAGAACGTTTTTGTAAAAGAGTGCAAATTGTATTGTAAACATCATTGAGAGTGTTTACTGACCAAGTTCTCAATGGAAGGATTTGGAGGTGAGTGTTATAATCTTTAGGTACAAATGTGAGATCTATATACTTGAGAAGTGATAGAGTGTAAATCACTTGTTGTATTCGTGTTCAAAGATAGTGGAATTACTCATTGAGATAGGTTCCACGGATGTAGGAAAACTAAATTGCGTAAACAAACCTCTGTGTTAATTTATGTTTTCTTTACATGGTTTTTCTCAATGACAGCTGTGGTGATCAATACAATCTAGTACTTTCATTATAGTTTTGCATTTCAGCACATAAGCAACTTGAGGTAGCAACATAAATAATTTTCACATAGTTAGACTCAAACTTTATCCCTTGAATCCCAAGACCTTAAATGCTTTAAACAATGTTTTTAAAATTGGACTGATAATTAAACTTGTCAAGTTACTGGTTATTAATATGATTGGTTCAATTAATTTGATCACTCGTTTAGTTCCAATTAAATAAATTATTAAAAATTCATATGAACTAAAATTTTTTATAAAGTTAAATTCAATCATCAATTTAATTAATTCTTTTCTTGATTCATGAACCCACCAATTCATTCTCTTACTCTAAACTAATATATTATCGAGTTCTCAATTCAACTAATTCAGTTTAGTTTCAACAACCGAACATATTAACTTGTCCTTATTTATTCGAATTTTGATTAACTTAAAAATGATTTTAAAATTATAAAATTTTCAAAATTTTTGAGTTGGGTTATTATCCCAAAAAGGATAAAAGGATATAAAGAAGTAAACTTTAGATATGAATAGAAGAAGATAGAAAAGGGTGAGCTGAAACTGATTCCAGTCAGTAATGTAAAACTGCAATTTACTTCTCTTTCTATGATTTCTACTGTTTAACAGAGATGAAAAGCAAAAACACAAAAGTAGAAGTGACAAAAGCTTGTTTGGAAAAGCTGAAGCTGTGTTCAATGTTCATCACTTTTTGATCTATGGGAATATAGCAAACACCTACACCTATACTATACTCACTGTTACTTTACCACCCCCCATCACCTGAATCTCATCCACTTAGGTTGACTGCATCTAACCATCACAAATTATTGTCCTTTTTATTAGAATATTGACAATCCTTAAAATAATTTGAGTGTTCAAGTTTTATATTTTATTTTAATAGAAAGTTTTTAATATCAAATCGGTGGTTAAATTTGTCAGATTATCGATTTATTAGTTAAACTAATCTTTAAATGAATCATTAAAGAATTTATAAAAATCAATATTAAAAATATATACATAATAAAAAAATTTGCTTGGTTCAATCAATATATATCGATTCTCAAGTCAATCGATTCAATATCCCTCTCCGAATTAATATCCTAATTAATTTTCTAGTTCAATCGATCCAGTCCAATTCAAACAATCTTGTTTTACTCTTATTAATATTATTATATTATAATACAAAGCATTAATCTAGTTGAGGAAAGAGACTCAAACCCTTGACAGAAAATATTGTCCCTTTAACGAGGTTTTGTTTCATGTACTTTGAGGAGAGCTCAAAAAGTTTAGGAAACATCTTGATTAATTGAGATGCCACTTACAAACTCACGAGAAAAACATTAATATTGTGCGTAATATTAATTATAGATATTATGCTTGTGGAGTTATAAACCCCAAGTACATATAATTGTTCAAGATTTTTTAGATTTTAAGGTTTTGAGCATTTGATCAATCACATATATAAACTTACATTTGCGTCATCATATTCATATTACGGTGGTTAAGGGTCCTATGGATAAAGGAAATAGAATTGGGAGAGCTTTGTTTCCTGTGTAAGGGGTCGGTCTCGATTCGCTCTATATTTAATCAAGATCTAATGTAAAGGTATATACAAGGGTATGTAATAATTTTGACCACCCAAAAAAATATAAATTAAATATATAATTTCTTTAAAATTCAAATTAATATAATAATAAATTATATTTTAATCC
The DNA here is from genome assembly GCF_007990345.1 of Gossypium hirsutum. Classification (NCBI taxonomy): domain Eukaryota; kingdom Viridiplantae; phylum Streptophyta; class Magnoliopsida; order Malvales; family Malvaceae; genus Gossypium; species Gossypium hirsutum. The sequence goes on from NC_053447.1 coordinate 60,961,702, forward strand.
TAAAATTATTATTTAATATAACCATCGAAAATTGAAAGTTTAAAAATATCATGTAACGGTAGAAATTTGTGTTTTATTGAGTGCCTAAAGCTTTTCTTTTTTAAATAAAAATTTTATTTTATTTTGCTAAGAAAAATCCTATGTTTGCATAGACAAAGCCAGCTCTCTCGTAAATGCTTTTTAAAACTTTAAATTAATAATAGTAAAATTGTATTTTATTCCTCTTTGAAAATGATAAAAAAAATTAATTTAATTTTTTAAAAATTATAAAAAGAGTAAAAAAAATTGTAAAATTTAATTTCGACCTCGTTTAACAAAAATTTCTAACTTTGCTTTTACATAAAGCTATACTCAATGATGTTTAAAAACAATAAAAGGAGTAAGAAAAAGTGATTGAATGAAAAAGAAAACTAAAGCAAATTGTAGATCTAGTGTATATATGATCCAAAAGCATTAATGTAATCATATACCCAAAGTTACAAAACCAACTTTATAAGAATTTTCCACTTTGATACTGATAAATCATAATTACATGATTTAATCTACTTTAATTTCTAATATATATACACACACCCATTATTGCTTAAAAGCAATGTTTTCCTCAAAATCTAAGCATAGCTTCATGACTTAGTTGCATTAGAGATATGCACAATTTACAAATAAGATATTCAACCATTCTTTCAATAAATAAAGAATATGATAGAGGGGAATTTTTAAATTTAATAAATAAGATTAAAAGTTAATAAATGTTCTATAAAAATATAATAAAATATTTAAAAAAAGAAATACGTTCGAATTTTTTAAAGCTATTTATAGAATAAAAAATAAATTATTAATGTACTAAATACTGACAAAAAAATTATATTATAAAAGAAATATTTGGTGCAGAATGAAAAGCTGTCATGTGCTCTATTAAAAAATAAATATAAATTAAAACAGACATTTATTGTGTACTAAACCTTATTTCCATTAACAGTGATAAAATACTAACTCTTGAAAAAACTATATTTTTAACTTAATGTACATCTCAAAAGAAAGAAAAAAAAAACACTTTTTTAGGGTTTTTCAATAGATTTTTTTAGGGTATGTACCCTATGAAAAGGGGGGTCTTTTTGTCACTATTCAAACATCTTTTTAGAGGAAAAAGGAAGTGGAAGATATTTTGGGGACAACAATTACTTTTATTCTCTCACTAGTTAGGCTTTTAAGATTGAACAAACTAAATTAATAACTATTTTGGTTGGTTGAGAGTTTCAGTTTGAATTTGAACTTAGTTTAATTAGTTTATAGGTTAAGGGTGAGTTTGGATGGACAGTAGAGTTTATTTAGTTTATTTTTTATTTCACGCTGTAATATTTAATTTCATTGTTATTATTATTTTTATACCAACTGCAAGAAAATGTATTGTTCATCCAAACTCACACTAAGATTTCTCTTATAACTTTTAAATTAAACTAATAAAGGTTAAATATTGTTTTAAGGTATTCAAATAAAAACTTTTCACCTATTCATTGTAGTTTGTAGTGTGAAATTGGGTGAATAACAATCAAGGGCGAATTTGAGAGGGATAGGCCGGGGTTTTGGCCCTTCCAAAAATGAAAAAAAATTGAATTTAATCTTTTTATAAATAGAAAAATTATAAATTAATATATAGCAAAATTACAGTTTAACTTTTAAAATGAAAAATTTTCAATCCAATCTTCTTATAAATAAGGAAGTTGTAAATTAATATATAGTAAAATTACACTTTAACCCCTAAAAAAATTATATTTAATCCCTTCAGAAGTAATGAAATTATAAATTAATACATAATAAATTTTCTGGAATTTCCCCTCATGACAATGTTGACATGTTTAGAATAGAACACATGATATTACTTGAAAAGAAAAAAAATAAAAACATAAATTGAAACATGATATACGATAATTAGGAATGTTTTTATTTGAGCAAATTCAAAAAAAGTTTGATCATAATTTGACCATTTTGAAAATTTTAACAATTATACCAACAACTCATAAAATATTTGTCCTGAATTTGAGCATTCAATTTCAATTTATATAAAAAGGATTTTAAAACCCATGAAGTGTGGCGTGGTAGTTACTCATCTTATCCCTTAACGATGCGGATAAGATTCGATTCCCGCTCATAAGAATGAAACACATTTCATGATCAACTATTAATATTTTATAAACATAAAAATTGATTTTTGTTTTATTTATAAATTACATCCTTTATTTGACTTATCTATCAATCTTATATATAATATTGAAAATGAAAATGAGAGTGAGATATTTATTCTTGTTTTTAACAATGATGGCACCCTTGATCTTATTCTATTTATTTCCCCATTTTTTAAGTGGTCAAACAAGTAAAGAACCACTGTAAATTCGTAAAACAAAAGCCTTGATAAATTAGAGCCCAATTATGGAGGATGGTCTAGATGTAATTTTCAAAAATATTTGAAGTTAAATAATTTGTAGGGTTTTTTACAAAAATAATATAAAAAAATAAAAAATTACTAAAATGTTATAATTTTTTTTATTTACCAAAATATATCAAAAAATAAATAAAAAAACAAAAAAACAGAAAAAAAAACCTGAACTGATTTGACAACTCCCTGGGTGGAGGGAAGCAGGTTGGCGGCACCAGTCCTGCCAACCAGATTGGCGGCACTACTCGTTTTATAAACACGAATTCTGTCCAGCTGAAACAAGAAAAATCAGAAGAAAAAGAAAAGAAAGAAGAGGTGCTGCGGAAAAAAAGAGAAAAAGAGAGAAAGAGAAGAGAAAAATAAGGTATTTTTTTTTAAAATAATTGATTATGTTATTGTTATTGTTTTGTATAATTTGTATTTTTTTTGTTTTAGTTTAGTTATTAAGATTAAAATCAATAAAACTCAAATTGATAGTTTTAGTTAGGGTTTTATTATCAAAATATTCCAAAAAATAAAAATTTATTATTATTATTATTATTATTAAGATGTTACTTAGTATTATTGTTAGTAAAAAACTAGTATTATTTTTATAGTTAGTTATTAATAATTTTAGTTAGTATTATTTTGTATATAAAATTATTAATATTATTATTGTGTTAGTTATTAGGATTAGTGGTTAAATGGCTTTCATGTACAAAATTGAATATTGAAACATTAATTTTTTTATTTAAGTTATTTATTATCCGTGCGAGATGTTTTACGAGATTTTGTTTATTTTTTGACAGATTAAATATTGAAGATGGATGCTAAGTTTTTTGTATGCGTTTATTTCGACGGAGTCATCTTGACAAGTGTTGGATGTGTATTTGAATGTCAGCAACAAATAGCAATGAGATTTAATAGAAATGTCTCGTTTGATGAAATGAAGGCAAGGATTAATGCAAAAATTTTAAGACGTTGTGGGAGAAGGATAGTAAAAATTTTCTACAAGTTTCCAGTTTCGACAAATCCAGTCAAATTCGTCGAAATGGAACTTGCAGACGACGAAGACGTTGAGACAATGGTCGATCTCTACTGTGGGAATGGGAGTGACAAGAATGTACCGATTCACTTATTTGCTGAGTTAGTCGGTATGGAGCAAAATGCATTTAATGAAGAAGACGGGGCTGAAGAACCGCGGATGGTGGCTCCAATATCATACGTTGATAGTGAATCAACTATGGGTGGGATCGGTATCGACCTGAATATTACACCCGATGTTGATATGGTTGGTGGTGAAGAAGAATGTGGTTGCGAAGAAGAAGGTGGTGGCGATCATTGCGATGAAGAGGTCGATAGTGACGATGATCCCGATGTGGACGATGTACCTGATGATATCGACGATGAAGACATTAGCGCTTCTTCGATCGGGGAGCAGATGCGGCATATTTTGATACACAATAATCCTGGGCCACACATGTCGCTCATAGACCCCGACGCAGCGTATGTAGCTGAGTTCCCAGAGTACCCTGAAATAGTTCATCGTCACGGGTTGGCTGTAACATCTGATGATGAGGAGTTATTCATAGGCCAGAGATTCAGCTGTAAAGAAGAGTGCGTATATGCCATCAAACGGTACAGTATGAATATATCAGTTGATTATAAAGTCGTAGTGTCTACTCCGACAATATATGTTGGGGAGTGTTGGAAGGCAACGGAAGGCTGCAATTGGCGGGTGCGAGCTGCATTCATTAAAAGTTCTCAGATGTGGGAGATACGAAAATTTGTTGGTCCTCATACATGCACATCAACACGTATGACAGAAGATCATGGAAAACTTGATTCAAAAACAATCTGTACGTGTATCATGCCAATGGTGAAGGACATACCGACCATTAAAGTTTCGGTACTGATTACCAAAATGCAAGCACGATTCCAGTATCGAGTCTCATATCGGAAGGCATGGATTGCTAAACAGATGGCGATGGAGCAACTGTATGGGGATTACGATTCATCGTATAACGAGCTTCAAGGTTGGATAGCTGCTATGCGAGAGTATGTACCGGGGACTGTGATTGAGTTGTAGAGAAGACCATATTACGGCCCGGACGGCTAGTTACAGTCAGTAAAAAAGATTTTCCATCGGATGTTCTGGACGTTCGATCCATGTGTGCAGGCATTTCCCCACTGCAAGCCACTTGTGCAAGTAGATGGGACCTGGTTGTATGGAAAATATACACAGATCCTACTTATTGCGGTTGCTCAAGAAGGCAACAGAAACGTGCTCCCGATAGCATTTGCTATCGTAGATAAAGGGAACATGGAGTCTTGGGAATTCTTCCTCACAAACCTGCGGAGGTATGTTATTAGCAACGATAACATTTGCATCATCTCCGATAGAGGGAAGGGTTTAATTGTAGCAATCAGGCGTTCCGGTGTGCCGTGGAGATCCGTTTACTACATCCGTCACATTGCGGCTAACTTCCACAAAGATTACAAGAATGCAGACTGGAAGAGACAAGTCGTGGCAATGGGTAAATGATAGCCTTATATTTTCAATATAAGTATTAATGTTTCATGTTATCGAGTTACTAGAACTTATTTTTCTTAATACGTATGCAGCGTACGAGTTAGAGCCACATATGATCCGACTTGAAAGTGACATGGAGGGGTAGACAAACACATCTTTCCGACAATGGTTGAGCACAATGGAGCCGTGGCAATAGGCTCAAAGTTTTAACGAGGGCTTTCGTTATGGCTCAAAGTAAGATGTCATGAATATTAGAATAGCATGAATATTAGAATAACATCTTACCCCATCCCGGGCATACTGTTCAATCATGAGGCGGTATAGCGGGACATTGTACGACTTCCCGATACCCAGACGAGCACTCCACCTACAAAAAACAAATATCGCGTTTAGAGTTGGTAACATTAGTCAATATATTATGACTACAAATAATGAGAAGTTATATTTTATCACCTGTTCAGCAGTGGATAAACATACGGTTGGTGTCTAACCGATGCCAAAAATGGCATCCGATACAGCGCCCAGGACTGCAGCAGTGAAAGGCATCCGCCAATGTCGCAAACTTTCGGATCTGTCGCCCGACAAAGCTCTCGATACAAGACTGCTAGCACGGTTGAGCCCCAGCTATAGGAGCTAACACTGGACAAGTCAGCTAACAGGGGCAAGTACATCAAATGCACCTTGCCGTTGCTTGCATCAGGCATGATTTCTCCCCCTATGATATGCATGATGTACGCTCGAGCAGCGCACATCAACTTGCCTTCAGTGGCTATCACTGATAATTGTCCATATTTGGCTTTCAACCATGTAAATTGTAAGCCCGAAAAATATGACTCACCGTCCCCTAGTGAGTCTCCTAGAAGCTGATAGCAAAGTGCATCCGGATCGGTAAATGCAGATAATCCCGTTACGGGACTCCCGTCAATTGGGAGCCCAAGCTGCAACGCTACATCCTCCAAGGTCACCGTGCACTCCCCGCACGGAAAATGAAAAGTGTGGGTCTCCGGGCGCCACCGCTCCACTAGCGCAGATAATAAATCAAAGCGCAAGACGGTGTACCGGATCTGTGCTACGGACCCAAATCCGACTAGCTCTAAGTACGGCATCAACCGTACATCTGGAGTATTCTTCAAAACACTCACACGGCCCCTTAAAACTCGGTACGAGTCCTGATAGTGTTAAATTACAGAAAAAATTTTACGATAACATTATTTCTTTGTACGTTTATCCTTTTTAAATAAATAGAACCCGTGTTTAATAAATAATAAATCATACCGCGTTATTAACCGCATCAGATATGTGACTTTTGGTGCTAATCAATGAAGCCATTGTGATGCCTGCAAGTTGAAAAAAAAGTTAGTAAAAAACTCTTACTTCGGCCATTTGTTCGTATTTTTTTCTCCGTATTTTATTACTTTAAAAAATATCTTCATTTCTAATTTTATAATTTTACATAATGTTTTAAATTTATTAATTTAGTGTGTTTTTAAAATTAATTTAGTGTAAAAAACCATTATCCCTGCCATTTACTCGTATTATTTAGTGTATTTAGTGTAAAATTAATTTATTAATTTAGTGTGTTTTTTTTCTGTTTTTTTATCTTTTTTGTTTTTTACTTTTTTTGATATATTTTGGTAAATAAAAAAATTATATATATTTTGGTAAATAAAAAAAGTTATAATATTTTGGTAATTTTTTATTTTTTTATATTATTTTTTTATAAAACCCATAATAAAACATTACAAAAATAATAATATTAAAAAATACCAAAATATTATATATATTTTTTATTTACCAAAATAAAAAAATACTAAAAACGGGTTTTTTATTTGGTGTAAGAAAAAAATCCTATCCCTGCCATTTGCTCGTATTTTTTCCCGATTTTTATTACTTTCAATAAAAATTTTTTTATTTTTTTATTTTATTACTTTATATTATTTCATTACATTTTTTTTAAAATATTTGTATTAACTATTTCTCAATTTTTTAAAAAGTTAGTAATACACTATTATTTTGGCCATTTGTTCGTATTTTCTCTCCGCCTTTTATTATTTTAAAAAATATCGTCATTTTAAAGTTTATAATTTTATACTTTTTCAGTGCATTATGTTTAAAATTTATTAAAGATATAATTTTTTTCGCATTTTCTTACTTTCGGTGAATATATAATTTTCGTTTTTTCTTTTCGTATTTTATGTTTTCTTAGATATATTTCTTTATCATTTTACTTTTAATGTTATTTTCCTAACAAAACTAATTTCAATATCCTAAGTCAATTTCATAAAAAAAATTCTTAATCAACATATAATGTACATACCATGAATTTTTTCATGCTAAATATATCTCAAAAATTATATATCCTAAATAAATTAATAAAATACGTAAAATGTACTTAACATTATTTTTTAACACACAAATATTACAAAAATCTTAAATTAATAATAAAAATTACCTTATTTTCTTTTTTTCCTTCCTTCCCTCTTCTTCTTCTTTCTTTTTTTTTTTCTCTTCTCCTTTCCTTTTCTTTCCTTATTTTTCTTTCTTTCCTCCTTTCCTTTTCTTTCCTTATTTTTCTTTCTTTCCTCCCCTTTCCTTTTCTTTCCTTCTTTTTCTTTCTTTCCTCTCCTTTCCTTTTCCTTCTTTTTCTTTCTTCCTTTCTTTCTTCTTCTTCCCCTCTCCTTCTTCCCCCCACCAACCGACCACCCTTAAATTCAAGGGTGGTGCCGCCAACAGGGTTGCCTCAACTGGTGCCGCCAACCTGCTTCCCTCCACCCAGGGAGTTGTCAAATCAGTTCAGGTTTTTTTTTGTTTTTTCGTTTTTTGATATATTTTGGTAAATAAAAAAAATTATATATATTTTGGTAAATAAAAAAAAGTTATAACATTTTGGTAATTTTTTATTTTTTTATATTATTTTTGTAAAAAACCCTAATTTGTACCAAAAATGAAACTATTTTTATTGTACGAGGAGTTCATTTAACAAACAAGCTAAAAGGAATTATGATATTTGAGTGGGGCTAAAATTGCAATTCTATCATTTAAGTTTTGACTAAAGGATCAAGACCCCTGGAAGGGAATTTATGTGAAATTAATTTTAATTTTTCTATATCTAATTTTAAAATCTTAAAAAATATATTTTTCATGTTTTCTAAAATTTTATGTAAAAAAATGAATTTTTGGCAATTTTATAAATAAGTTTTAAAATGATTGGTTTTTTAATAATTTCACAATTGAGTTTGGACACAATTACCGTGTGATACTTCAGATAAGATCCACATGTATAACCGTAGAGATATATAACAAAATTAGTTTTCTTACCCTTCTGATGCACTGGCTAATTGTATGTATCAATTAAAATATATTAAAATATTTTTAATTTTTTAAAAATTAAATTTATTTTTTATTTTAAAAAGTAAATTTATATGTCCTCCACATTTTTTTGTTTAATAGAATGATAATGTCTCATTTTTTTTAGGAAAAATAGAGTAAATTACAATCAACCAGAGACAACATTAGAATTAGATAGTATAGAAGTATTATTTAATCAGCTCTAGTAGGGTCAACATGAAACACACAGGGCCCAAAGGAAAACTCTTACATTAGACCAACTAAGATATGGGGGCAAAGTTCGCTTCTCTTGAAATCTGCTTAATGACCACTTGCTAATTATGTCTGCATAGTTCTTGGATATGTAATATTAAATCTCTATTCGCTTGTCCTTTAAAACCCCCATGAATACCTGTAATAGCCTGAGCGTGGTTAGTCTCAAGAAAATCTCCTTCCGGTTAAAATCTCATGCAAGTTGAAGGCCATCATAAATAACCCAAAGTTCAGCTTGTTCAATACTGCATCTTTCAATATTTCTCCCAATCCTCCAAAGCCACCTACCATGTTAATCTCTTTCAATAATAATGATGTTTCATTTTATTATTCACTAAGGCATCAAATATTATTTCATATTAAAATGTGTTTTGAATTATGGAGCCTACATTAGTTTAATAAATAAAATGCTGACATATCAAATAAAGACATTATCCACTTATCATAATTTTAAACATGCCAGGATTGTTTCTAAATAATTTTTAGGTTCTAAAGTCACTCATCATTTTATAATTTGAAAATGAATCATTATTGTAAATGAATACAATAAAAAGCTGATTGAGTCTTAGCTTAATTGGTATTAACATTGTTGCCAATGCAAGAGGATATGAGTTCAAGTGAATTTAAAGGTTGAGAAGGGATTATGAATAATTATAAGCATTATATAAAAACATATATATGGTAATAAATTATAATAATGAGATTAAAATTAAGAAAATACAACCAAAAAAATGGAATTATAGAATGAAAGATTAATTTACAGTTGGTAAAATAATTTATTTACAGTAAGTCACCGACAACAAGAACAAATAATTAATTTCTAAAGAAAACGTTAAAAAACATATTCTTTATATGATTTGAAAATCTGACGTCTTTCTCGTCTCTTTTGTTGGCTTTTTCTTTCCGACCTTCGTCTGTTTTTCTAGAACTGCGCGGTGGTCCTTTTTTCTCTTCAATTTGGTGTATTCCTTTTGAATAAAAGGCGGAGTTAACCCGTAAATCGATATGGACGGATTGAATTAAGTGAATTGATTTTTTTAAATTTTATGAATTTTGAATGATTTTTAATTAATTTAATTAGATCAACGGATTAATAATTTTATCGGACCACCGATTCGATTTTAAACTTTTAGTTTTAATTTTTTTCTAATCATATCTGAGATTTGTTCTGGCAATGTGATATTAGATTATTGAGAATTGTTATTAGAATGTTTTGTCATGATAGAGTACTACTCTGATGATATAATTCAGAAAATTGGAACATTAGATGATGAAAGGGAAGATTGATCATTTGAAACTTTACTTTTTGTGAATCACTGATGCGTTATGCTGGTTGAGCTCTTGACATTGCCTTATTGCTTGATCGGAGCTCATCGTCGAGCTTGTTCGATGATGTCAGGACTGAGATCTATTAAATTATGTTTATCTTGCATTTGTTTTACAGTAACGATATTTGTGCATCACTTTGTATTTATTTTATTTGTCATTTGTACTATAAATCATGCATATATATATATATATATGATTATGGTTTAGAAATCTTATAAATGACGTATTTTTCTTTAAAAATAAGTGAGTTATAAATATGGCAATTATAGGGAATGAATCAATTCATTCATTTGAAATTAACATTTTTTGTACATTAAACTTACACGTCTCATATTCATAATTAAATAACTAATCATTTAAAAAGAGAAAATAGAATATAGTCATGCCAATTGACTAAATTTTGGCTAATATAATTGGTAAACAATATTACTAACTCTGGGGTGAAACTTTTCATTACTAACATATTTTTTTTATTAATACTAAAAATTTTATCAAGTGTATATGAGTAAAACCTGCGTATTTAAAACATAAATTTATGTTTAAAAATAATATACAATAATTAATTAATTGTATGGTTTGAAAATTAATAATAATACGTGAAATGTGCACAATTTTAAAATAAAAAAAATTACATTAGATTATAAGTAAAATTATTTATCATTGTTTTCTCATCAATCATAGGTTGATAACACCATCTTAAACAATAACACTATCAATACATACAACTGATGGAGGAAAGAAAGTTTGCATAATAAAATTAAAATGTATAAATAAATCAAAATAAAGTCTTGATTGAGTCGTAAATTTAAGATTTACCAATATAAAATGTATATAACAATATACTTATTAAAGTTTTATATATTATTTTACTGGTTTAAATCTCATTATGTACAAAATTTTATTGGTTTATAGAAATATAAAAAGACAAAAACACCTGCTTAATCATATAAGTTATTTAGCAAATATGTGTTTTTTTTTTGGATTAAGTTGAGATCCGGTTATTGGGTGACACCAATAAAAATATTTATAAATAGTATAGATATTCAAATGGTAAGAATATTGTTTGTTGTGATATTTATTCATTGATAAATATGGTTTGTTTATAAAAAAATAATTAATCAATAAAATAAATACAAATAAAAAACACTTGCATGTATTTAACATAGAGTTTTTCATGGCCAGGTCAAGTAAAAAATTTAGACCCGTTTTGTAAGTTTGACTCAAAATATGGGTCTAAAATTTTGTCAAAGCTCGACCTGATCCGTCTATATTAATTGTTTATATTATCTTTTTATATAAAAATAAATTTTAAAAATATATAATACATCAAATACATTAAAATAAATATTTCTCAACAAATGGAAAAAAAGACTTAGGTAAGTGTAATTTAGCAAACAAGTACCTCTAAAATAGTAGCAAAATTAATAATAAAACAAAAGTTATACAATATCTAAACAATAACAACAAACTAATAGTAATATAATAGTAAAATGATACTAACGCAACGAAAAGCATTAAAAAGAAACAACAACATCTATTTTTTACAAATTCGGGTCAAGCTAAACCCGGGTCAAAAATATTTACTCAATGCTCGACCCGTTTAAAAAACGAATATTATTTTTTATACAGACTTATTTTTCGAGCCTATATTTTACTCAACCTCTTTTACATCTTGAATAAACATTCGGAAGTCTAATTTAATTTAAGAATGGTAGCGTTATTTTTATCATCATTCACGATGTTATTGTTGTAATTTAATAATGGTACCCTATTTGTACAAAGACGTCGCATATTTATAATAACGCACCTTAACATATGAAATGTATTTAATTTCACCCACTCCAACGAAAACATTTAAAATTTATTTAATAAAAGGAAAAGATTGAAAAATAAAAAAAAATGTGATAAAGAACGGAAATGCATAATTTAGGTCAAATTAATATATTTTAAGTTGAATTATTAGAAAAAGCACTTAATAGCATGGGTTTTGGCATTTAGGACAAGTCCTGGAACACAATGTCACGTCTTTTTCATTCTTTTGTTTTGAGCCCATTTTGTTTATTTTTCATTTTTTTATTACAAATTAATCTTATTTTTCATTTTTTATAAATAATTGTATTTCTATTATTCTCCATTTGGACTTTACTTACATGACAGATAATAAAAATTTCATCACAATTATACCAACACATAGATATTTATTTATTAAATTCATTAAGAATTTTAAAAAAAAATTCCATAACCTATTTTACAGCTTACGAACTTTGACAAAAGAATTTTCCTTTTTATTTTAAAGCATTCACTTGCATAATAAAATGTTACATATATTTTACCCTAAATAAATGTACATATTTTAGGTATGTTATTTAATTTTGGTTGGTGTCACTTTAATTTTCCTTTATTTTAAGTCTTAACCCACACAATGGAAAAGGCTAGAGAGAATTAAATAGAAAAAGATAAGCAGTAACCCTTGATAAAAAAAAATATGATATAGAAATTACCAAAAACAAAATAAAGAAAAGATAAAAAGCATGTTTGGATAAGTGTTAGAGAAAATAAAAACAATAATTTATTAAAGAATGGATTAAGTTTTTAAAATTATAAATCAAATTTGTTTTTTTATGCAATTAGATAATTGGTTTTTCTAATCATATATGCTTTTGTTGGTACAAGTGTCTAGAACTGCCCATAGACGCTTCTCAATCCATAAATAAGAGAATAATGTGTTTCAGCGCACTCGAACCCATGTCATCCTGTATTGACAACAATGCCCATGCCAATCGAGCTAAGACTGAATCGACAATTGAAATTTTGATTGTGTTTCAACCATGCACATTTATTTTATATCGGATAAATATAATTATTTTTGTATGCAATACATATACATAAAATGATGCTATATCAATAATTGTGTTAATAAAGTTGTACAAATTAAAATGAAAGTTCATATATAAAATTACAAATTAAACCAAAGTTTATATGTAATTTTGAGACTAATCCCTTACAGAATTTTAAAAAAACTATAACTATAGATAAATAATTAAAATATATTTAGGTTTGATTTAAAATAAATTTGAAGATGATAAATTTCTTTTGAGTAACAGGAAAAAAGAATTATTTAATTACGAAAACGCAAACATGCTATCAATTAGGGATTTCTTCATCATTCTAGCCAAAATGGGAGCGGCATACTTCGCCTCCCTTGATATCTGCTCAAAACCTACTCTTCATTCACGACTGTACAACTCTCGAATTTTTAAAACCAAGTCTCTACGAAATTGTCCTCTCAAACCACAACTTAACACTAACATCACTCCATTTAACATTCTATGTGATCATGAGACCGTTATAAATTATCTATAACTCCCAAATTATTTAAAAGTTAAAAAATGGTAAGAACAGTGCTAACAATACGAAAATGCAAAAATAATTGAAAATTTTAGGTTGATACTTTAAAATTCAAAGATTAAAACTGCACTTGTACTTGTACAAGTACCATTATTATATATTTAGATTTTTAAAAATGTTAATTAATTAATTAATATTGTTAGCAAGTTCCAAGATCCAATGTCCAAACTACAAACTATTAAACTATTCAAATGTTATTTATTATAAATTAAAGAACAAAAAAAAAACCCACTAAAACAGCATGTGCAATGACAGTCCACAACTTGCCTCTTAAGTCAAACACCCAAGTCTGAAACCGCAATTACCGACCAGACCAAACAAGTGAGAGACACAGAGCTGCTTCAGCTTTGGACTTATTAGGCTTAATCACTTTTACTAAGACATGATATCAACATGTTATAGCTTTCTTTTTAAGAAAAAAACTGAATAATTGATTAAAAATAAATAAATAAAATTATAATCGAACTAAATTTAGTAAAATGATATTTAAAATTGAGATTATTAATAAATATAGTATACAAGTGGAGAAATAAAAAAGATTATGTTAATGCATAGTTTTATATTATTAAATAGTTCAATTACTAAAGTTAATACAACCACTTAAAACCCAAGTGTTCCACTGTGGCACAAGAATTAAAATTTTCTTCCTTTTTCATTAAAAAATTAAAATTGGCTGTAAATCACTTTAGGAAGCTTCAAATAGTATAAAGCCAAGCCACACTGAACTGAGCTCATACTAGCAAGAACCTAAGCTAGGCTGTTTTTTCATTATTTTTATTTTCATTTCTTTTTATATTTAAAATCTTGAAGATACCTTGCCTCTCCTGCAACCGCCTTATCTCTCTCTTTCCTTGCTCTCTTCTCTAAATACAAAGGCTTTACAAAGCTAAAAGAGAAGCGTTTTAATGCCTACCAACCGCCTTTAAGCTCTTACCTTTCTTAAAAATCTTGTAGCTAAAAGGGTTTTTATTTCTTTGTTTCCCAAACTAAGAAGCATAGAAGTTTCAGTTTTCTTTCATCTTTTTTTTTCCCTTCTGTTTCATTAAAGGATGAATAAACAAGATGTCATGAAGTTTCAGGTACTTGATTTAGTTTAGTTATGTCACTGTTTTTTTTCCCAATAATGCTGTAATTATATTTCCTTGTTTTTGTTTTTGTTTTAACACTGTTTCTGTGTTTTTTTTTGGGTTCAGACTTGGGTTCTGAAAGTTAACATACAGTGTAGCTGTGATGGGTGTAAGCAGAAAATAAGGAAACTATTGCAGAAAGTTGATGGTATGCATGTTGATTCCATATGGTTTTATCTAAGTTTTTTTTTTTCCTTTTGGGTTATTGATTTTTCTTTTATTTATGGTTTAGGGGTGTATACCACTAGTATAAATGCTGAGCAAGGGAAGGTAACAGTGACTGGTAATGTTGATCCGGTTATACTCATTAAGAAGCTGCAGAAGTCAGGGAAACATGCACAGCTACTGGGAGGGGCTCAAAAGGGTCCAAACAATTTCCCAAACCAGCTAGCCAACCAGTTCAAGAACATGAACTTGGATGGTGGCAAAGGTGGGAAAGACAACAAATCCCAAAAGGGTGGGGGTGGGGGTGGTGGTGGTGGTGGTGGTGGGAATAACCAGCAGAAAGGTGGGCAGCAATTTACACACCAACAGATACAGCAAATGATGATGCAAGGGTTTAACCCTTCCAAAGACCAGAAATCTGTGAAGTTTCAGTTGCCTGAGGATGATTTAGATGGAAGTGATGATGATTTTGATGATGAGTTCGATGATGAATTTGATGATGAGTTCGATGATGAGTTTGATGATGATTTTGATGATGAGGAATTTGGTCATGGACATGGCCATGGGAAAGGGAATCATCAAATGCAAAACAAGATGGTAGCTATGGGGGGAAAAGGGCCAAATGGCATGATTAATGGCCTTGCCATGAATGGTAAGAAAGGAGGTGGTGGTGGTGGGGATAATGGTAAGAAAGGAGGAGGTATTGATATGCCTATGTTAATGAAAGGCATGGGGGATTTTGAAGGTGGGAAGCATGGTAATGGAGGAAAGAAAGGAGGTGGTGAAAAGAACAAAGGAGGGAAAGGAAACAATGGGGAAGGAGATAAAAAGAGTGGTAAAAAAGGAGGAGGTGGTGGTGGTTTGCTTGGATTTTTCAAGAAGGATAAAGGTGAAAAAGATTTTTCAAGTAAGGGTAAAAATGAATGGGATGGTAGTGGTGGTAAAAACAAAGGTTCCCACAATGGAAATGGAGGCAATGGTGGTGGTGGAAACAATAATGGCCATGGAGCTAAAAAGGGTGGAGGCAAAAATGGTGGTGGTGGGGCCATGAGATGATGAACAAAATTAAAAGTGGTGGGTTTCAAGACATTGATGTTATTAATAATGGCAAAGGAGGTGGGGGTGGGGGTGGTGCCGCCGGCGGCGGTAAGAATATGGGGCAGATGGGCCAAATGGGAGGTCAGATGGGTCACATGGGTTCAATGGGTGGTCAGATGGGTTATAACATGGGCCAAATGGGAAACCATCCGATGAACCAGATGAGTAATTTTGCTGCAGTGCAAGGACTACCAGCAGCAATGAATAATGGTGGTGGGTATTATCAAGGGATGGGACCAGGAAATCCTTATAATCAGCCTCAATATATGGCAGCCATGATGATGAACCAACAACGTGCAAATGGAGGGATGTATCCACCCATGATGTATGCTCATCAACCATATCCCCAACCAAATTATGGACCTCCACCCATGCATCCACCCCCATCTGAATCTTATGCTCATTACTTCAGTGATGAAAACGCAAACAGCTGTAGTATCATGTAAAATTTTCCCCATTTTAGTGCCATTTTCTCCCTTCTTTGCTTTTGGGTTTTTCTTTTTAGGGTGCTTTTTATACATGCTTTGCGAGGTTCAAGAAGACATTTGCTTATGTTTTTCTTGCCAATGGAAAATGTTTAGTTTTCCCTATAGTCATTCCCCAAACAGTCTTTGGGTCACTATGTAGAACAGAAGTGTAGTTAAAGTTTGAGGGATATATAATGAAGTATATATAGTTGCTTTCTCAAAAGATGTACCAAATGTAGGTTTTTATGTATTGTTGGTTTCAAATATAAAAAAGAACATGGTTGGGCATCAATCCCTATCTAAAGGGTCCATTTGGTTTTCTGGTTTTGACTTCCCCATTTTTCTTTCTTATGATTGCAATCTTCAATTATTTTTGCTTTGAAGAAATTCCATTGAGAGGGCTATCTTGCTTTTTCAGTTTAGAAGGTGAAGTGTTTTCATACTCATTTTATAACAATGTTCAACTTTTTAGGCATTTGTCCTTTACTTTTGCGTTTTCTAGTTTTTGTTTAGAAGCCATGAGCCCATCACCCATCTCTGCCACTACTTTTTATTAGCCATTTATACCATGGAACCCAATTAGTGGAGTTGCACTATAGCCAAGAACTTGAGCCTACTTTTGAAAGGCATGAACAAGTTTTCAGCTGTCTTTGTCTATGAAATTTAGGTAACGGGTTTTTAGGTCATTTTATGATGTCATTGATGTATACGAGAAAATAAATATGTTACTTGTACACAACAATGGTCTCTAATTCTAGGCAAAGCCAGTAAGGTCCATGGAGCCTTCTATGAGTTCACGATTCACATGTTTCAAAGCCTGATTTTCAGGTAACTAAATGCAAATCACGCATGAACCTTCACATGAGAAATGCCACGACACAAAGATGCCTTGATTTTAAGAACTAAATTGCCAATAAATAACACCTTTTGATGCCCTCCTGCTTAACCTTTTCCTTGTTCCATTCATGGCTTCTTCTTCCCTTTATTTTCTTCTCATTTTCCTTTCCATTTCTTCTTTCACCCTTTTATCACAATCCCAAACAAGTTCCAAGCTAAACAAGTTTGTTTTGCCAATTCACCAAGATAACAAGACCAATCTCTATGTTGCCAACATTTATAAAAGAACTCCATTATTGCAAATCCCATTTGTTGTGGACTTGAATGGGAGGTTATTATGGGTTACTTGTGAACAAAACTACCTTTCTTCGACCTACCATGCCCCTTGATGCTATTCGACATAATGTGCTAGAGCCAACACACACTATTGCCACACTTGCTTCTCCAAGGCCAGACCGGGGTGCCACAACAACACATGTGGGCTCATGTCGGTGAACCCCGTGACGGGCCTAACTGCCATGAGCGAGCTTGCACAAGATGTTCTGTCAATCTATTCCACTCAAGGGTCTAACCCTGGTCCCCTTGTTAAGATACCTCGGTTCTTGTTCACTTGTGCACCTTCCCTTTTGCTGCAACCAGTGTTACCAGGGAATGTTCAAGGGGTAGCTGGATTAGGGTATTCCCCTATTTCTCTACCCACTCAACTTGCCTCACACTTTGGATATGCTGGCTTTGCCCCAACATTTGCCTTATGTCTAGCTCCAAATGGGGCCATTTTCTTTGGGGATAGCCCTTATTATATGCTTCCTGGTCTTGATATTTCACTCCCTGTAGGCTACACTCCATTGATCATTAGTCCACTAGGAGAGTACTACATAGAAGTGAAATCAATCAAAATAAATAACAAGGATGTTCCATTAAACACAACTCTGTTATCCATCGATAGACGAGGCATTGGAGGTACAAAGCTTAGCACAATAAATCCTTACACCATTCTCGAACACTCGATCTTCAAATCCGTCACTGAATTTTTCACTAAAGAGCTCTCTAGTATTCCCCTAGTAAAGCTAGTGGAACCTTTTGAGGTTTGTTTTAACTCGAAAAGTATCGACAAAAGAACTAGGGTCTGACCAAAGGTTCCTAATATCGACCTAGTGCTCCATGACCAACATGTTATATGGAGGATTTACGGATCGAACTCTCTGGTTGAAGCTACACCAGGAGTTTCTTGCTTAGCCTTTGTTGATGGGGGACTTAACACTCGAGCTGCAATTGTTATTGGGGCTTACCAAATGGAGAATAATCTTATACAGTTTGACATGGCAAGATCAAGGCTGGGTTTCAGCTCTTCCCTGTTGTTTTTTAGGACTTCTTGTAATAACTTAAACTTCACTGCTATTCCATAAAGAGAATGATTTTGTTTTAGCCCATTGCATATATTAGTTTGTGCTTGCTAGTAGTTGATCTTTAGCTGGTATTATGTTATACAACTATAAAAAACTATACAAGGACCTGACCTGGGATTCGACTCAAGATCTAACCCGATTATTCAGCCCGAAATAACTATAGTTTAAGTAACCTCAGACACTTCATTTGAGGGGGCTTCTTCTCTATTTTCTAGACCAGAACATCATCCCTCAATCTTGACTCTCGATTTTGACATCTGTTGTACAACTTCCCATGATGCAATGAAATTAATGATTTTAATAATATAAGGACCTGATTGACATAACATCGATAGTTTAGGGATGTAATTAGAATGTTTTGAACTTTAAAAATTAATTTAGAATGAGAATCATAGTTTGAGGATATTTAATGCAATTAACCCTTTAAATTATAAAATTATTTTGGTGTGCTACTTCAAATTAAGTAGTGTTTGTTTGATAAATGTAAATTTTAAAGGGTGAATGTACTATTTGCCCCCCAAAGTTGTACCTAATTGTCACTTAGGTATTAAATTTTTTTTTGTATCAATTTGATATTGAAGTGATAATTGAGTACAATTTTGGAGTACAAATAATACATTGGCCTAATTTTTTAAACTATGAAATTCTTTATTGTACATTTTTATCCTTATCCTTTTATAAATATTTTACATTATTTTAAACAAAGTCAAGTTTTATATGACTGAAGATAAACGCTAAAAATTTTATACCTAAAAAAAATTATTGAATAAAAGAAGAGAATGAAGAAGTAAAAATGTTTATGAAAAAGATAAAAGTGGGTTGTGCTTTATTCCTTGAGTGGACATATATTTATACACATAAATTATCAACAAAATTCATAGAAAAAGGAGATAACTCAAATAAATTTTAAAATTAAAATTTAGAAAAAAAATTTAATTACTGACTAGGTCAATCAATACGCCCTCTTAAGTTTGAGGTTGTGGAGCAACACCTAACTTCTTGAGGTTATGCATGAAGATTGATTTGGGTTGTGCTTTTATACGTGTGTCAATAATTTGATTGATTGTAGGAATGCGAGTGACATTCATATTTGAAAAAAAAGGACAATTGCAAGTAACTTGAGCAATTTTAGAAGCAGTGCTACGAGCAGTGTCAACTACTCCAGGCATTGATGAAGAACAAAGATGAGCACAATGATATGTTTACATAGTTCAGTTTTCATACATCTACGAGGCCTTACCTAAAAAGAAAATCTACTATCTTAACACCTCCTACAACAAATGATTGCAAGTTCTAATACTCACCACATTATTAACCTTACTTTTACACCTAAGATTTAGATAATTTTCCTCTAATTCCCCCTTGAAAACTTAGTTTGTAAACCAAATGACTCACTTGATTACTTACAAAATGCACTCTGAAAAATAAGTTCTAAAGAATAGAATAACTACTAAAACTCTTTACACTCCTTTACCTACACAAGCCTTTTAATATATTAGAAGTTAACACTTGTTAAGATAAAGATCACTTATATTCAATCTTCTTATTAAAATAGCAAGATAATCAGTAGGGATAACATCTTCAATATGACCAAGATAGATATTCAAATCCTTAGGAGATGTTACCCAGTTATCCGATCTAGTCCAATCTTCTCAAAATAGGAAAGTCAATTTCATTAATTCAATCCAAACCAATCTTTAAGATGTATTCCTATAATAGGTTTGGATATCATAAATCGGCTTGAACAAGTCCAAAGTATCAACCATGGTCATAGCTCAATGATTTTGTTCCTAAAATTGCTAAGTCCATATATAGCAAGTTATGATGTTGATCAATGTCAGACACCAGTAGACACTACTCCTAGGCATTTTTCATAAACTGCCTCAACAAAAAAAATTCTTTCAACATAATCACGAATGGAATGTAAATTTATCTCAAGATGCTTCATTTTGCTATGCAAAATCGGATGCTGGCTCTAAGATGTTACACTTTTATTATTGCAAAAGATTTTTGGAGGATGAAATAGTGGAAGTTTGAGCTCTTTTACCATATTCATGACCCAAAGAGTTTTAGAGGCAACAATTGTGATGGCTCGATATTCAACTTCAGTGGAGAAGCGAACAATGGTAGGTTATTTCTTTGGGAACCAATTTACTAGATTTGGACCAAAATAAAGCATAAAATCAATTGTCAAACTATGATATGTGTGATCACTTTCCCTATTAGTGTCTAAGTATTTATAAAGATTTGGATCCAAATGATAAGTGAATCGAATACCATAGATGGAGGTTTGTTTCAAGTACAAAATAATGTGTTTCACTATTTTCCAATGTAGGGACAATGGAGCATGAGTAAACTACAAAAGTTTGTTCACAATGAATAAAATATTAGATCTTGAAAAGGAAAGATATTAGAATTTCTCAATAGTCCTTCGGTATATAGTGACATTAGTAGGGTTAAACTCATTTTGAAACTTGGAATGGTGAGATGAGCTAATTTGAGTAAGAACTCCTTTACTGTCTTACATCATTATGCCATTTAAAATATCGTGAATGTATTTACTTTGTGATAGGAATAGACTATCTATAGTTGGTATTACTTTTACCCTAAAAAAAAATAATGAACCAAGTTCTTTAGTGAAAATTTCTATGAAATAGAAGTAATAACATGTTGAACAATTGTTGAATTACTGTTAGTCATGATAATGTCATATACATAGACATACAAATAAATTAAAATACTAGAGCCATCATGGATAAATAAGGATGCATCACAATTAGATTATTTTAGGCCAATTTTTAGTAAAAATTTTGTGAGTCCTTTGTTTGATTAAGGTTCCAACTTGAGTCCATATATCACCTTTTTAACTGGCAAGCATAGTCAAGATGATTATGGTCTTCAAAACCTAATGGTTGTCTCACATAAACTTATTCATCAATATAGCCTTGTAGAAAAGCATTGTTGACATCAATATGTTTTATTGACCACTAATTTTGAACAACAATTGATAGTACAAGGAGAATGGTAGTTTACTTAATGATAGGACTAAAAGTAGGATGATAGTCCACATCTTCCCATTGAGTGTACTATTTTGTAACAAGTCAAGCTTTGTATAGCTCAATTGAATTTTTGCTTAATTTTGAAAATCCATTTGTGGTCAATTACACTGGCATTTGGATCTCAAAGAAAAGGGTTTAGTTTCCTTACTTTTTAAGATATCAAACTCCTCTTATATCGCTGCTTGCTAATGTAGATATTTGGTGACTTGTTTGAAAGAGGTGACTCAAAGATGTGTGAGTTAGATAATAAAAAACTTATTTAGGCTTGAAAATTTGATTTCTAGAGCGAGTGGTGACATAGTTTAGTTGATTGGAGTGAGGAACGATTAAAATATAATTTTAACCTTAATTTAGTGACTATTTTTACAATTTATCCAAAAAATAATATATATCATAATTTTCAACAACTAAAACACCTAAATATAATACTATTTATCTCTTACAACTATATCATATTAATAGTAATCATCAAAATTAATCTTTACAAGCACTAAAAGCTAAATAACTAATATAATATGGGACTTTAGAATTTCCAAAGTCTTCTCATTATCATTAAGTTGTAAACTAATGAAACTCTCTTTTTAAAACTTAAATATTAAGTTAAATTATGTTACTAGTCTCTATACCTCTATAAAATTTGAGATTTAGTCCTTATACTTTAAAAATAAAAAAAAATTCAATTTTTTATTTTTTATTTTAAAAATCCTAATTCAATCGTTATTGTCGTTCGTTGTTTCCATTAAAATTTGTCAACTTATCATGTTTAGTAATATCTTATGTCACATAAGAGTTGCCTAATCAACATGCTAAATTGACAAATTTTGATAAAAAAATATTTACAATTTTAATAATTAAACTAAAATTTTTAAATAAAAATGTATAAAAACTTGATTCTTTAACTTTTAAGTAGGAAACTAGATTTTAAATTTTGTCAATATAAAAACATATCTATACTTCTATATATTAAAAGCCTTATTCCTTTTACATCTATAAATGGTTAAAATTTCAATTGTAGTACATTTATTTTATTTAGATTACAAAAAAATAGTCAAATTTTAATTTTGATCTCTATACTACATTTAAATTTAAAATTTAATCTTCATATTCTATTTTTTTTACATAATTTGGTATCTAAATGTTTATAATTTCATTAGCTATTTATATTAAACAGAAGGTACTAAGTGATTCCTTTATCACACATGTCCTTTTTCTTTTCTTTTTTTTGCCTTATAAAATAACAGGAAAATTTTAATATTGATCCCTCTACTTTACTAACATTTAAGAAGTAGTCTATATTAATTATTTTAATAAATATATATTAAATAATAAAAATATAATTATAATTATAATTAAAAAATTAGACAGCAGACAAAACATTCTAATTTCAATCTAAATATTATGAATACAACACCCATCATTTACTTCAATATTTAGTTAATTTCATTTTTTATATTATGTTTATCCGTTTTACAATTTATATTTGAGATTTGTGATTGTTCATATATTTTCAAAGTTCGAACCTATGTTCTCTCCTTCAAACTATATCGTGCTTTACCATTGCACTCAACCATTTGATTATAAAAAACAATTAGAATTAGTGCATTACATATAAGATTGGGCCTCCTCGGCTTCCTGAGAGATCTTGGGTTGGGATATCTAAAGCCCTTAGAACCATGGATTTGAGGCTCTGCCTTCAAGTCTCCAAAGTCTGAAACCTTTCAAGAGCTTGAAAATGATGCCTTTTTTACTCTCAGTTCCGCTTAAAGTATGGCCGGTAATCGAATCACTCCCCTCCAAGAATAACCAAAGGAAAGCTAACCTTGGCATTGCTCAGCAAAGAACACGCCTTTTTTATTCATCTCTTGATCTCATCTGGGATTTTTTTTTGGTGCTCTAATAATAAGAAAAACCCAGTTTTTTTGGTCAAGGAATCAACAACCAAGAAACGCGTTAAAGAAAGTGGAAGAACACTGTCTATGAACTGGAAGGATTTTGAGTGAAAGATCCAAAAGAAAAAAAAACAAAAACAAAGGATCTAATGATCATTTCCACCCAAGAGAGCAGAAAATCTGAAGATCTTCAAGAATTTCCCTCCCCTTTCACAATTCCTCTCAGCTTCATTTCCATTCCTGCAAGAACAGAATCGACAGAAAGGCTGAAACTTTCAAGAAATAAGCAGTCTCAGAGCACCCAAAGTTTGGATCTTAATGGCATGGCCCTCTCATTCCCATCTTTCCTCAAATCCACCCTTCTTTGCTTGACACTCCTTTCATCTCTTATCTTCTTCTTCTTCCTCCAAGCCCCACGAAAACCCCCACGAATCCCACAAAGATCCCTCCTTTCAACTTCCTGTTATTCTCCACAATCTTCTGATAGTACCCTCATTAACTATCTTTCCCTCCATTACTGTCTTTTCAATGAAAAGTTTTTCCTCTCAATTCCTTTCCTTTCCCTTCTTCTTCTCCTCGACTTTTACATTCTCATCAAAACAGCCCAATCCCATTTCTCTGTTGTCACCACCAAGCTCTCTTCTCTCCTTAACTTGTCCCCATCCATGGCTGCTGTCACTCTTTTAGCCCTTGGAAATGGTGCTCCCGATGTGTTTGCCTCCCTCCATGCTGTCCGCTCGGGTCATTACAGAACTGGGTTTGGCGCAATTTTGTCGGCTGGGACATTTGTATCTGCCTTTGTGGTTGGTTTTGTTGCTATCTATGCAGCACCTTTTGGGGTAAAACCTGCTCCTTTTATAAGGGATGTGTTGTTTTATCTAACTGGGGCATTGTTTTTGTTCTATGTGTACTTGAGTGGCGAGATTTTTGTGTGGCAAGCTGTTTCTTTTGTTGCATTTTATATATTCTTTGTTGGGTTTGTGTTTTGGATGGATTTTGGGACCGAAAGAGAGGAGAAGAAGCTGTCTTTACAGAAGGAGACGGTGACAGAAGAAAGCCATTTGCTGGATAAAAATGGTGAGGTTGGAGATGTTGAGAGGGGTGTGAAGGTAGACAAGAAAGCATTTGGAATTGCAGGAGTATGTGAAGTGGTACGTTTCTATAATTTACTTGAAAAGAAACTTTATATGCTGTGATTTGTTTGTTTTAATGTTGAATGCAAGTATCATTACTTGATTGATGGAATGAAAGAGCATTGGTAGATAGTATACAAGCATTTCTTGATGCTACTTTGATTGTAGGTGCTAAGTGTTACTAGGAGCTGAATCTTGATGCTGTTGGCTAATGCTTAATGGCTTATATTTCTGGAACTCACATATTGCTTGAGATAGACAACTAGAAATGGGGTTGAAAGTTGAAACAGTACATCTAATTAAGCTCTGTTGCATGCCCTTTTTTCTTTATCTCCTGGATTAAATATTTGAGGTGAGCACATTTTTGAGGTTCCTTCCCTGTAAATTGAAGAATGTACATGTTGCATGCCATGAACATAAAAGAAAAAAGAAGGTATAAAGAGAGTTTTGGTTGAGCCCTCCTTTCACTATTTCCTTGTCTATGGACCATGGTATTGGAATGAAAGAAGTAAAATGCAGTTTGTATGTTGTTGAAATTCATTCTTCCTTTGATGTCAATGCTTTTATGACTGTACCTGTAATCTGTAAATATGAAACTAACCTGAGACACCGGGAAATATGATACTATACACATTGGTTTTAGTCCCTTTCAAGAATATAGAGTGCATGGGGTCCTTTGCAGGATTGATAGACCCTGAAGGTTTGAGTGCAAAAATTGTATTGACCTGGCAATTTCATGGCTGAAATTAGAATGTTATATTTTGCTTACTACTTCATGTTAGGAGCTAGAAAAAGGCAGGTTCCATGAAATTTCTCAAATTGGGTTCTAATTTACCTTTTATTTCTTTTGTTCAGCTCAATGATGTTTTTGCCTCTACTCATGTAACTTCTTCCAGTTTTCACTCTAATGTTTTTGTATTTTGTCTTCAATGCAGATCTCGAAAGCATGGGAGGTTCCTATAACTTTTCTTCTCAAGCTCACGATTCCGCAATCTTCGCCTTCTGAATGGAGTAGATTCTACCTATCTGCTAACATTGCGCTTTGCCCACTAGCCCTTTTATTTGCTTGTAACTCATTCATGCCATTAGATCACCCGATTGTGTTCCTCCTTCCAAACACCCGTTTCCCTCTCTGGGTTGTTGTACTGTTTGGAAGCTTCTCTCTTGCCACCCTTCACTTTATGTTGGAAAAAGAACCTCCAAAGAATGATCAAATCCCTGTAGTGGTTCTGGCTTTTGTAATGAGCGTGTTCTGGATATCAACTGTCGCGGGGGAGTTGCTGAACTGCTTGGCAGCCATCGGATCACTTCTTGAACTGCCTCCAGCACTCCTTGGTCTCACAGTACTTGCATGGGGAAACTCTGTGGGAGATCTTGTAGCTGACGTTGCGGTTGCCAAAGCCGGCCATCCGGCAATGGCTATGGCTGGATGCTTCGCTGGGCCAATGTTTAATATGCTTGTCGGGCTTGGATCAGCTTTGGTAATGCAAACAACTAATGTTTACCCAGAAGCCTATCAGCTTAATTTTCACATTGGTATTATTATTGCATTTGTCTTCTTGCTTCTGAGCCTGATGGGATCTCTATTGGTTATAACTTGGTCTAGATTCCGGGTGCCTAGATTTTGGGGATTCTGCCTTGTTGGCCTTTATATAATTTTCACACTAGTTAGCTTGATCATTGCTAAGTTCTCCGGTTGATTGGTATGATCCTCTAAGCTGAAGGCATTCAATTCATATATGCTGATGTATGGCCTTTATACATTGTTTGTCTTGGCATTATGCGGTGCCAGATTAGTATATATTGATTGTGTGAAAGGAGGACAAGTACAAGAAATTGTTGGGGGGGGGTTGTCTGCAATTTCTAGACAAAATTGTATTTCTTCATATGTTAGATTCTCCATATGATAATGACTGTTTTGCTCAAGAGCGAATTAGAATATCATACAAATCAGAATAATTTCTTTGTAATAGGCATTTAGTCTGAGCCTAAAATGATGTAATTGTATTCAATAGATGCATACTTTCAGTAATGAAATTCTTCAATTTTGTTTTCCTTGCACCTTTGGTCTACATGTGAGGCCTCAAAAAAGCTCCACTCCTGCTGGTCAGATGAGCTTTGAAACTTGTTCTAACATTGTGAGATTAAAGTGTACAACTGTTAAGTTAGTGAGGATATATTATTGTTTTAAAACGGATATTTTCATTTTTTGTTAAATTTATTTATTTAAAATATTCATGAACATAAATGTCAAATTCGAAGTGCAATCATATTTTTATTTTCTAGGTGATATTCTCACATGTCACCTTACTTTTTAACATGACAAAACCATTACTCAATAAGAAGTGGGAGGCAAATCTCTCTTGGAATAATATTTAAACTTTTTATTTGAATGGGTTTGATTTGCGAACTTTGAACCAATCATATCAAAATTTACTTTTTGTGCAAGTAAATGTTGGTGAGAGAAATCTTTGGTAAATTGAAGGAAAGGGCAATTTGGTCCCAAAACCGAAAATAGAAAAAAGAAAGGGGGAAGGCCGTATAAAAAGTAGGCTCTGACATCATAGGGTCAAAATTGAATAGAGAAAAAACTGACAACATATATTGAAACAACTCAGCTTTTGTTGTTTCCAATCTTAGGTTAGTTTTTGTACGAGAAAAGTTCCAAACTTTTCTTCTTTCTCTCAACCCTAAAAATTTTCCATAATCAGATCTTTTCTCATCATACGGCTAAAATTCTCTTAAAAAGCGTTTTACCCAAATTTACCCTTTTGATCTTGGAAGCTTCTCTTCTCTTTTGACATCTTTTCTCTTTTTCTTTTTATTTTGTCTCAGGTAGTTCTCAATCTTCCTATTCAAAGGTACAATTTTTTTCTCCTAAAGGTATAAGCTTTTATTTTATTTTTCTTTTATACTTTCTTTTATACGTATAATCTGGGTTGTTTTAGGGATGTGTGTTATTTGAATGATCTTCACTTTTCATGGTTTTTCTTCTATGTTTAATTGCTGTAAATATATTGGATTTGTTTGATTGAGTAAGCTGCTGATCAATTACCATATTTGGGTTCTTACAGTATTTTTTTAGGTAAATCATGAACAAGTTCATACTTTTACTGCCTTTTATTTAAATGGAAAATTGATCAACAAATTTTGCTCTATGTTTTTCTTTTTTATATTATGTTGTTTATATGGTAATTTATTTGCCAATTAGCTTGAGCAGTGTTGTTTGAATCTCTAATGGAACTTGATCTTCCATAGCAAGATGTTAGAGGAATTGAGTTTTTAGAAATAACTAAGAAAAAGGGGAAATGATGGATTATATTTATATGTTCAAATACAATTCGCAAAGAAAGAAACTGAGTATAAATCAATCAGTTTTCGAGTTCCCTCGATGTGTTTACTTGTTTGCTTACCTTTCTGATTTTCCTTATAACGAGTTGATCTTGTCTGAGAGGACTGCAACTAAAAATGTAATGACTAACTGAAGTTTTTTGCTACAATGTTCTGTTTTATTTCGAGCAGATACGTTTAAGTTTTAGTACGTGCAGATTAGAATGGATCACCAAGGGCATGGACAGCCCCCGGCAATGGGGATCATAGGTGGTGGAGCTCAAATGCCGTATGGCACTAACCTGTATCCAAACCAAGTGACTGGGGCCCCAAATTCAGGATCGGTTGGAGGCATTCAACCGAGCAGCCAGCCAACAGGAGCTCAACTTGCACAACACCAACTTGCTTATCAGCAAATTCATCAGCAGCAGCAACAGCAACTTCAGCAACAACTTCAGACATTTTGGGCAAATCAGTATCAAGAAGTCGAGAAAGTTTCGGATTTCAAGAACCATAGTCTTCCTTTGGCCAGGATCAAGAAGATCATGAAAGCAGATGAAGACGTGCGGATGATATCAGCCGAAGCCCCTGTCATTTTCGCCAGGGCATGTGAGATGTTCATCTTGGAATTGACATTGCGTTCGTGGAATCACACAGAAGAGAACAAAAGGAGGACGCTTCAGAAGAATGACATCGCAGCGGCGATTACTAGGACTGACATATTTGATTTCTTAGTTGACATAGTTCCCAGGGAGGATTTGAAAGATGAAGTTCTTGCTTCAATTCCACGAGGAACAGTACCCGTTGGAGGACCTGTTGATGCACTTCCTTATTACATGCCTGCCCAACATGCACCTCAAGTTGGAACTCCGGGTATGATTATGGGAAAGCCGGTCATGGACCCTGCTTTGTATGCTCAGCAATCTCATCCGTACATGGCACAGCCGCAGCAGATGTGGCCACCACCAGGTCCCGAGCAACAGCAGTCATCCTCTGATCATTAGCAGCTCTATTCATAGAAGGTCACAAGGCAATTGCAGTGTTGTAAATTGCTTTAGTTGCTGTTTCATTCCATGGGAACTTTCATTTTCATGTATTCTTACATTTGCTTTCTTTGCAAATTGGTAACAGACATGCTCCTCGAGATATCTCGAGAATGTTGTACGGAAACGGAATAAGGAGGCTTTGTCTTGTTGAAAAGCATGGTCAAGATTCTAGCTCAAAGATCAGACTGTGTAAATATCACTCTGAACAATTTTCATTTCATTTCCTTTGTTTTCTCTATCTCAATTCTAGTTGGAGTGATTACATAGAGATGTAAATATAAATATATATTTATATATATGTAGAAATTTCAGTATGAGGTAATATTTCCTTCATCATCAAGTATCAAAGCCATTGTGCTTGCCTTTACGAATCCAAAAATTTTCCATAAGTTTATTTCATTAGATAAACTTTCATTAAGTGGAATTTAAGCAAGATTGATATGTAATCACTCGATTTTGTCCGTCCAGGTTTAATCTAAATGAAAAAACATCTGTGTAACCGAAATATAACGCCAATGTTTGAACTTGGTTCAAATGGCCTTTAACTGGCTCAAAAAGCTTGTTGAGTATATGACATTTCAACTGTGGACGGTACTTCATTTTTTGTCTCTTTTCTTCATTCTACCGTTCCAACCATTGAATAAACCGAAAGGGAAGGGGGTGTGTAAACATTTATTGCACTGCAATTATTTTCCATCTCTGGTTTATATAATCCACTGTCTGACTCATAAGTCACCAACATCACAGTTCTTGCCAAAATATCCTAGTTTTCAACAATATCTGACCACTGATTTTTCTCAACAAATGTCATCTTTGCTTAATCTTCTAACTGCAAAAAGACAGATATAGCACATCATAATTTTTAAAATATCCTCTACATGCGGTCTGGCAAGGGAGAAAAGTCATTAGACATGACATGAAGTAGCATTATTTTCGAGAATGATACTGACTGACAAGGCACCCAACGTAAGACTTGTAACAGCACTGTTTTGTCTTTACCTGGATTCTCTGCTTACAATAGAATTTAAAGATAAACGAGGTTACTATACTACTTACTAGTGCTACACACTAAACACAGACATGGTAAAAAGGTTGGATTATGGAGCATTCATGGAGAAGTTTTCTCTCCAACTAAGCCCTTCACAGCACCAACTCCCCTTGAGTGGCCTCACTTTTGCTGTTAAAGACATGTTTGTCATTCCCTTTCTCCATTTAATACTTTATTTTGTCAAGTATTTGCGAGCTCTAAAATTTTTAGGCTGTTTTATTATTGGACCTCTTCTTTCCTGTTCTTCTATCTCAGTGTTTGAGTCTAATTTATTTAAATTCTAAACTGGAAATAGATTTGACATAGAGGGATATGTCACTGGCTTTGGAAACCCTGACTGGGCCAGGACTCATTCAGCCTCCACATCAACAGCGCCGGCAGTGATGGACCTCTTAACGGCAGGCGCAACTTGTCTAGGAAAAACTGTCATGGATGAAATGGCTTACTGGTCACAGTTTTGATAGATTTTTATGCCTGCATATATATTTTCTTTTCATAATACTTGTTATATGTGTACTTTCTTTCTTTTTTCTTTATTCAGCATGTATGGAGTAAATAAACATTATGGCACTCCCACAAATCCTTGTGCACCAGATAGGGTGCCTGGAGGATCTTCCAGTGGCTCTGCTGTTGCAGTAGCTGCAAAGCTGGTAGATTTCTCCCTTGGTGAGTATTTCCATTCAGAATGAGATGCCTTTCTTTAAGTATCCTCCTTGAACTGAATGAATATTTATCTCTAACACAGGAACTGACACTGGTGCTAGTGTAAGAGTCCCTGCATCATATTGCGGAATTCTTGGATTTCGGCCTTCACTCGGTGCCGTCTCTACTGTAGGAGTTCTTCCTATGTCACAGAGTTATGATACTGTGGGTAAGAAATAAATGTGATAGCCAAAATTTTGTCTAATCTTGATTATGCATCAATGATGCTGCAACGTTTAAACTCATTTCAGAGGCCATAAGTTCAAGGATCAAACATATTAACAAGACAACACTAATAATTACTTTTATCTGTACTTTAAGTCAGAACCGTATAACTTGTAGAGCCTTAATTTGGTATCTCTTTTGACCCCAATTTCTCATTTAGGATGGTTTGCTCGTGATCCTAAGATTTTAAACCGCATTGGACGTGTTCTTCTGCATTTACCTGACGTTGATCCTATCAAACCAAGTCAGATCATTATTGCAGAAGATTGTTTTCGGCTATCTACTATTCCAAGTGACCGAACAGTTCAAGTTCTTGTAAAGTCAATTGAAAAGCTCTTTGGAGGTAAGTAATTCTACCCTAGGCTTTTTTAAACTTTGTTCACAGGACTTCCTTTGAAGGCTTGTCCTTTAAGGACTTCCTTTAGGCTTTGAGGGCATCCAGAATTGAATGTCTCTTTTCAGGCATCTGATACTAAGATAGATTTTGTCCCAATAAATATGTCATCCGATTCATGGTACTTTGCATTGGGACCAACTATGCTTTGGTACTGAAAATTGCGTTGCTTATCAGTAAGCTGGCTCTCATTTTTTCTACTTAAAAGTGCAGCTCAATGTGTTAAGCATGCAATCCTTGGAGACCTTGTGAAGGACAAAGTACCAAGTTTGCAGCATTTCATGGATAAGGGAAATGAAGACCAAGTGGATGATATACCACCATCCTTAGCAGCCCTTTCAAGTGCAATGAGATTACTTCAGAGGTGCTAAACATCTTGAAACTTTTAGTATGAATTTAGGATAAGATATTTAAGCATTGGTTACTTAGCTTATTTCTTGTAGGTATGAATTTAAGAATTACCACGCCAAATGGGTCACCAAAGTGAATCCGGATTTTGGTCCAGGAATATCTGAGCGGATATGGGATGCCATTAAAGCAACAGGAGAAAATATTGATTTCTGCCACTCAGTGAGGACTGAATTACGCGCTGCGCTTACTGCCCTGCTAGGGGTAACCTCTATTACATTCATTGTAAAGGTTTTGCTAGTCAAATCTGCTGCTGGTTCAAGTAAACAGTACTAGGCAAATACGGACTCTTTATATAAACTTATTCATTTCTTATGAATCAATCTACTTATATCGGCTCTTTTAGGATCATGGCGTCCTTGCTCTCCCAACGACACCAGGGGAACCACCAAAAGTGCAAGCAAATCCAGCCACATCGGATATATTCTTTTCTAGGCCTTTCAGCTTATTGTCCGTTGCTGGATCATCTGGTTTCTGTCAGGTTCGGACTTGATATGCTCCCTTTTTTGTCTTTGTTTTTGGCAGCTTTCTTGAAATGGGTTACCCTGTGTTCTCTACAGGTTAGCATACCTCTAGGGAGGTATGATAATGTTCCTTTGGCAATTTCCCTAGTGGCAAAACATGGCTCTGATGCATTCCTGCTCAATCTTGTTGAGACTTTATATGACACCCTCCAAGAAACTATATAAATTATGTTCCCATGGTGCAGAAGACATGGGAAATTGGTTCCACAATTCCTATTTCTAGATCCATGTACATGAACACCATAGTATCCGGAAGCTAAAGGGTAATTATATATATAGGAACATAATTGCTGCTCAGTTTGTATCGTATATAGTTTTAGTATGGATACTGCTATTAAGCTTTTGAACACAAGAGTTGCTCCTGTGGTTTTATTTTTCCAAGAAAAACCTATGCATACAATACAACTAGCTGAAACGCATTGCTGACAACCGATCACCATATAAACAAAGACATAATTACATCATCATTCAGCTTATAAACAAAGAAATAATTACATCATCATTCAGCTTCTTTAGATTCAGAAACTACTAACAAAAACACCGCCGAGCTTTCTTCCCCATGCTATCTAGCATTTGGAAATAGGCTGATCTCCATGATTTCTTAAACAGCAAAGGCCCTGCAAAGCTCCAAAAAGCAACAACAAATCCCAGCGCCATACTCACATAAAACCAAAACCAATCCACTTCAAGTCCATCCTCTGATCCCTCACTATTTCCTCCACCAGCATCAGGTTCCACAGCATTTATGCTGCAGTTATCTGTGAGTGGAGGTCCACAAAGGGTGTTACCAGCGAAATTTGATGCAGCAAAACTTTGGAGTTGAGTGCTTGATGGAATTTTCCCCGTTAAATTGTTGTAAGCCAGGTTCAAGTAACTCAAGAACGTCAACTTTGAAATACTTGGAGGGAAGGGTGGTACTGTATTCAAGCAATATTCCCTTGATCACCACTAACGTTGTCTCTATTGAGTTCTTGAAATGACCAAAAGAATAAGAAATTAGGTCACTTGAGTTTCTTACACTGGCCATTGAACTAAAATTATTGAAACATTCTGGTATATTTCCTGACAAATTGTTGTGTGCCAGGTCTAAAATTGTAAGAGAACCAAGATCACAGAGTTCATGAGGAATATCACCTTGGAAATCATTCGAACAAAGACCAAGAATCATGATTCTCGACAGCCTTTCACCAATCCAGTTTGGTATGTTCCCTTCAAATTTGTTCTCACCTAGGTCGAGAGCCAACAATGATGAACAATTCTGCAGCGACGGTGGCAAAACTCCGGAAAGGTTGTTCTTGCGTAGGTGTAAAGACTGAAGAAAGCTTAAAGAACCCATGGAGCTAGGAAGGCTACCGCTTAGATTATTGTTCTTTAAATCCATGGAAAATATGTTTGGCCTGTTGTTCCAATAGGGTCGGAAGCGTATAAATTATTGTACTAAAAAATCACACAAAGTTCAATTCCCAGGGAAGAGAGGTGGATCACATGGATCTCTTAAATACCAAGTCTTTCCTTAGACAGAATATCCCTTCTATAGTAATTTAATAGCACAATTAAATACTACTATTATACCCTCAAATATTGAAAGAAAAATAGGACAAGAAAGAACACAAGAGTTTTAACGAGGTTCGGTAAATTATACCTACGTCCTCGGGCACTAACACCAGATGATAACTTTACTATCTCCAAAGTATTACAAACAAATAGAATTCCTTAAGAATTCTCAAATGGGAGAAGAGAGAAAACTAAGAGAGAAAGATTGGTTGGGATGGTTGAAATGAGAAATGGTTAGGCCTATTTATAGTTGAGGTTCAGGGACTAACTTGCAAATGGCCTAAAAAATTAGGGACCAAAATTGCAATTATCCCATTCAACTTTAAACAACTTGCCTATCACTTTTTTCTTTCGGTGCCACTTGCACCTCCCATTTTTGACTTTTCAACCCCTTTTTAATTTGACTTATCAACAATCTCCACCTTGAAGATTTGATTAGGATAATCACATCTTCACACACTTCCTTCAACTCCCCAAATTCGATAAAGCTATCTTTTGTAGTGCCTCCAAATGCGCTCTCGAGCGCCATACACCTAAAGGTGCTCAAATTCTCAGGATGTTAATCAAGTTCAAACAATGATTAAACTTGATTGTTGTTACCACCTTGGTCATCATATCTGCGGGATTATCTGCTGTCGGAATCTTCTGAAGTAGAATTTTTCCTTTTTCAAAGACTTCCCGCACAAAGTGATATCTTACGTCGATATGCTTGGTTCTTGAATGATAGACTTGATTTTTCGCTAAATGAATAGCGCTCTGACTGTCACAATATAAACTTATGTGACTTTGAACAACTCCTAAGTCTTTCAACAGTCCATTAAGCCAAATAGCCTCCTTAACAGCTTCTGTAACTGCCATATATTCTGCCTCTGTAGTAGACACAGCTATTGTAGACTGTAAGGTAGACTTCCAACTCACTGGGGCTTTCGCAAGAGTAAACAGATACCCCGTAGTTGAACGACGTTTATCTAAATCACCAGCAAAGTCGGAATCAACATATCCAACTACAAACTGACCAAGTGCTTTATCCTGTTCAAAAATTAAACCAACATCTACGGTTTTTCGAAGATACCGTAGAATCCATTTCACAGCTTGCCAATGTCCTTTTCTAGGATCATGCATATACCTGCTCACAACTCCAACAGCTTGTGAAATGTCAGGCCTCGTACACACCATCGCATACATCAAACTCCCAACTGCATTAGCATATGGGACTTTCGCCATATATTCTCTTTCTTCTTCAGTTTTCGGAGATAATTGAGCACTAAGTTTCAAATGAGAAGCAAGTGGGGTACTTACATGTTTTGTGTTTTCATTTACACCAAAACATTGTAATACCTTTTTCAGATATTGCTTCTGATTCAAACAAAGCTTGCCTCTCTGTCTATCTCTACTTATCTCCATGCCGAGAATCTTCTTGGCCTCACCTAGATCTTTCATCTCGAACTCTTGATTCAACTGAGCCTTCAGCTTATCTATCTCATTTTGGCTCTTCGAAGTGATTAACATATCATCAACATACAAGAGTAGATAAATGAAATATCCGTCATGCAGCTTCTGCAAATACACACAATTGTCATATTTGCTTCTTGTGTACTTCTGCCTTCTCATAAAGCTATCAAATCTCTTGTACCACTGCCTCGGGGATTGCTTCAATCCATATAGCGATTTGTTAAGCTTACAAACCCAATTTCTACCACCAGCATCTGTGTATCCTTCTGGCTGAGTCATATAGATCTCCTCTTCTAACTCACCATGCAAGAAAGCCGTCTTAACATCAAGTTGAGCTAGCTCCAAATTCAACTGTGCTACCAAGGCCAACAAAATTCTAATGGAGGAATGCTTCACAACAGGGGAAAATACATCATTGTAGTCAATTCCCTCCTTCTGAGCGTAGCCTTTAGCTACCAATCTTGCCTTGTAGCGAATATCCTTCTTGCTAGGAGATCCATCTTTCTTTGCGAATACCCACTTGCATCCGATTGCCCTTTTACCTTTCGGTAATTGCGCCAACTCCCAAGTATTGTTCTTCAGGAGAGACTGCATTTCTTCATCCATGGCGCTTTTCCATTTATCACTTTCTAAGCTTTGCATTGCTTCTTGATAAGTGATAGGAATATCATCAACAACGGGAAGGGCGTAGGCCACCATATCAGTAAATCGAGCAGGTTTACGAATTTCTCTCCGTGGCCTTGCAACTGCAACTGGTTCTGGTGTACTTAGTGGTTCTTGGGTCAGAACCTCTTCAACCTCTAATTCCTCCATTGTGGCTGGAGAATTAGACTTATTAACTGGGCAAATCCCCATCTGCTCAAACTCCACCTGTTTTGGAGTACACTCCACCTGCTGTGGAGTATTGCTCGTCTGAATATCTTTATCTGCTACCTTTTTCAATGTGGCAGATTCATCAAAGGTAACATCTCTGCTACAGATCATTTTCTTTGTGCTTAAGCACCAAAGACGAAATCCCTTCACTCCAGAAGTGATTCCCATAAAGAGAGCTTTCTTTGCCCTCGGATCTAACTTTGACTCCTTCACATGGTAATATGCAGTGGATCCAAACACATGTAAGGAATCATAATCTGTAGCCGGTTTTCCAGACCATACCTCCATAGGAGTTTTTCTTTCTAATGCAGATGATGGCAAACGATTAACAAGATGGCCAGTGTATGTCACAGCCTCAGCCCAAAATTGCTTGCCCAACTCAGCATTGGACAACATACATCGAACTTTCTCCAGCAATGTTCGATTCATACGCTCTGCCACTCCATTCTGTTGTGGTGTATCCCTAACTGTGAAGTGTCGAACAATACCATACTCTTGGCACACATCGAAGAACGGATCACTTTTATATTCCCCTCCATTGTCCGTCCTAAGCCGCTTGATTTTCTTGCCAGTCTGGTTTTCGATCATAGTTTTCCATTTAAGAAAAACTCCAAGCACTTCATCTTTAGTTTTCATGGTATACACCCAAACTCTTCTGGAAAAGTCATCAACAAAAGTAACAAAGTAGTGTTTTCCTCCCAACGAAGGTGTTTTGGAAGGCCCCCACACATCTGAGTGAATATATTCCAAAATACCTTTTGTATTATGGATAGCAGTGCTGAATTTCACTCTCTTTTGCTTTCCCAGAACACAGTGCTCACAAAATTTTAATTTGCAAGCCTTTGCACCTTTCAACAATCCTTGCTTTGCCAGAATTTGCAAGGATTTTTCGCTGGCATGTCCCAACTTCATATGCCACAACTGCATTGAGTCCAAGTCTTTGTTACCGGAAGCTGCAGCGACTGCTCCAATAACTGTACTACCTTGGTAGTAATACAAGTTATTTTTCCTGATGCCCTTCAATATCACAAGTGCGCCAGATGTCACTTTCAAAATCCCATCTCTCATAGTAACAACTGAACCATTGGATTCCAATGCTCCCAATGAGATGAGATTTTTCTTCAAACTGGGCACGTACCGAACATCAGTCAGAACTCTGGTTGATCCATCTTGATTCTTTAATTGGATTGAACCTATCCCAACAGTTTTACAGGCATTGTCATTGCCCATATAAACAACTCCTCCATTTAGTTCTACTAAATCAGAGAACCACTCCCGGTTAGGGGACATATGATAGGTACAACCTGAATCCAATATCCACTCATCTGAATGGAACGACGATGATGATGCAACCAGTGATAGTTCAGAGTCACTAGTATCATGCTTTGCAACACAAGCATCTACAGCAGCTTTTCCCTTATTCTTCAGCTTTGGACAATTTTTCTTCCAGTGGCCTTTCTCATGACAAAAAGCACATTCATCTTTCCCAAGTCTGGACTTTGACTTTGATCTCCCCTTTTGAGTTTTCTTCCGAGTGTATGAACGACCTCGGACTACTAAAGCTTCTGTATCTCTGATTGAGTTTTTCTGTTTGTCCTTCTTTCTCTGTTCATAACTGTATAAGGCCGCACAGACTTCGCTCAGAGATATATCACTCCTGCCATGAAGTAGAGTAGTTTCTAGGAACTCAAACTCCTCAGGAAGTGACCCCAACAGCATCAAAGCCAAATCTTCATCTTTGAATGTCTCATCTATATTCAGCAAATCAGTGACTAACTGATTAAATTTGGTGATGTGATCATTCATTGTGGTACTTGGGACGTATGTGAAGCGAAACAGTCTTTTCTTCAAGTGGAGCTTATTTTGACTGTTTTTCTTCAAAAATTTTTCTTCAAGTGCCACCCACAACTTATTTGCAGAAGTCTCCTTTGAAAAAGCATACCTCTGCTCTCGAGAAAGGCATGATCTAATTGTGCCACATGCCAACCGATTGATCGCCTTCCAATCTTTCTCCTGTACATCATCTGGTTTCTCTTCATCAATGGCAATGTCTAGACCCTGCTGAAAAAGGGCATCTAGAACCTCACTTTGCCACATACCAAAATGGCCCGTGCCATCAAAGATCTCCACGGCCAATCTTGCATTTGCAATTGTCGGTCTTGTCCACATGGACGATGTTGAAGCTCCTACACCGACCATTTTCTCCATAATCTTTCAATATACCTAAGGAAATCTTTTCTGATGTGGAAGATCAGTTTAAACTGCAACCACAGAGCATACTACGATTAACCTTCGGCTCTTGATACCACTTGTTGTTCCAATAGGGTCGGAAGCGTGTAAATTATTGTACTAAAAAATCACACAAAGTTCAATTCCCAGGGAAGAGAGGTGGATCACATGGATCTCTTAAATACCAAGTCTTTCCTTAGACAGAATATCCCTTCTATAGTAATTTAATAGCACAATTAAATACTACTATTATACCCTCAAATATTGAAAGAAAAATAGGACAAGAAAGAACACAAGAGTTTTAACGAGGTTCGGTAAATTATACCTACGTCCTCGGGCACTAACACCAGATGATAACTTTACTATCTCCAAAGTATTACAAACAAATAGAATTCCTTAAGAATTCTCAAATGGGAGAAGAGAGAAAACTAAGAGAGAAAGATTGGTTGGGATGGTTGAAATGAGAAATGGTTAGGCCTATTTATAGTTGAGGTTCAGGGACTAACTTGCAAATGGCCTAAAAAATTAGGGACCAAAATTGTAATTATCCCATTCAACTTTAAACAACTTGCCTATCACTTTTTTCTTTCGGTGCCACTTGCACCTCCCATTTTTGACTTTTCAACCCCTTTTTAATTTGACTTATCAACAAGGCCAACTCATCCAACAGTCGGGAATTGGTCCAGATAGATGGTTATAGGCCAAACGAAGAGTTCCCAAGCTCTTTGGTTCCTCTATCTTGCAACACAACAAGGGTGAAATGGACCCTGAAAATGAATTGAAGAGTTCCCAAGCTCTTTGGTTCCTCCATCTTGCAACACAACAAGGGTGAAATGGACCCTGAAAATGAATTGTTTGAAAGATCTAATGTACCAACATACATTAGATGGCAAACAAGGTAATGGACCCTGGAAGAAATTAGAGCTCAAATCAATGGATGACGCATAACCAAGTGGAGGATTTGTGTTGAGAATCCCAGCAACTCTCCCTTGGATTTGATTGTGAGAAAGGTTCATATAAAAGAACTGGGAAGACAAGTTCCAAAACTAGTTAGGAGTTGTATCAATTATCCCTGCAACAGATAGGCCCAAGTCAGGACTCACTTTCAAACTCAGTCGATTCCCCGAAGCCTGAAGTAACCTCAGTGTCGTGACATTAGAGAAATGAGCCTCGGACACCACACCCTCTAACATGTTTTTACCAATCCATAATACTTCCAGTTTCCTAAGCTGTCCAAACCCTAACATGTTTTTACCAATCCATAATTTAATCTATTTTCAGATAGGTCCACTTCTCTCAAGGATGTAAGTGTTCTTAATGAGTCTGGAATTGGACCCGAAATCGAATTGTTGGTAATGTAAAGGTCGACTAGATTTTTGAATTGTCCAAGTTGATGACCTAAAAGTTGGCAGTTAACCAGAATCAAGGACTCAAGTCTATCAGACAGGCATCCTGACAGAGATTTTAAGACATCTGATATGTCTTGACTCAATTTGAGACCAGACAGAACAAGGATTCTCAAGCTGCAAAGCTTTCCCAATGATCTTAGTGCTGCTACTTCAAGTTTGTTGTATGCAAGACGAGGCTTATGGCAGATGTCAAGTTTCCAACACCCTCTGAGATTGTGCCTTGAAAGTTATTGGACCCAAGATTGAGGTGCTGAAGATGGTTCAAACTGTACAAGCAATTGGGTATCGATGAATTGAATCCGTTGCTTGATAAGCTGAGATATGTAAGAGAGGTCATGTTTCTTAGACCATCAGGGAACTGACCCTGGAAACTGTTATGGCTTAGATCAAGTGACACCAGGGAAGTAAGGGTAAAAATCCAGCTAGAAATGGAGTTACTAAATGTATTATAGGAAAGGTCCAGGGCTCCCAGGGATGAGAAATTAACATTTTTCAGTGGAGGGACAGGATCAAGATCACAGTTGGATAGACTTAAAGTAATCAAATAGGGGAGAGCATTTGTCACCTCTAACCAATGGGAGGCTTTGCTGAGAGTTACACCACTCAAATCAAGGGATTTCAGCTTTGTAAGATAGGTAAGCCATTGAAGATTCTCTGCATACAGATATGTAGATAAAGTATCATGGAGATCAAGGTACTGCAGATGTGTAAGGTTTCCGAGTTGAGGGGGAACCGAACCCTCAAATCCAACATTAGAGAGGTTGAGATATCTAAGATTGTGCAAAGAACCAAGGAATCCAGGAATTTGTCCTCCAAAATTGTTCCCACTCAGGTCCAGGTACTGCAAATGCTTCAAATCAAGCAAAGAAGAAACTACCTTGCCACTCAATCTAGACCACTCAAAAGGCTCGCCTGGAAAGCCGGTATCTTCGGTTGGATTATGAAGATTTCCAAGATGAAGCTCGATGACATGACCGGTTAAGTTGTCACATACAAGACCAGTCCAGTCACAACAGTTGCCCCCATTGCTCCAAGAGGCAAGCTGGTCCGAAGGATCAGTCAGGTTTTGTTTGAACCTCAGAAGAGCCTGTCTCTCACTTTCAATACAAGCAACATCCGAGATTGCATTGCAAATACTAATAACTAGACAACCGAGACAAAACAACTCTAAGAAAACAATAGTTCCAAGTTTCTTGGAATTGTCCATGACCATGCAAAGTGAAGAAAGTGAAGTTGGTGGAGTTGGTGGAGTTGTCTTCATCTTGAAGCTAATTTATATAAAAGTGTCTTGCATTAGAGGTGCCGCAAGGAAGAGTCTTTCCGGTTTTATTTTATTCTCTTACATACGAAATCTTACGTATCCAATACATTTATATCTTTTTTCTCAAGTAAGTATTTAGTCATTGACAATTATATGTAAAATAGTATATATTTGAACACCTCTTTTAGAAGATTAGTGCAGCTTCACACATTTCTTTGGAGACTTTTTTCCTTTCCATGGCTACTTGTATAAAATAAATGTTCTTTGGTCTACCAAGACTCGATCACAGCTCCTGTAGCCCATGAATCAAAGTTACTTCTAGAAGTGTATAAAAACATATGACTTGGAAAAAGGTTTAAAAAAATTAACATTCATGAAGAACATCCTGGTTTTAATCTGGGAGGTATGGAAAATTTGATTATATAATATAGTAAAGTTGAGTAAACCAAAGTCTAAATGCTTATGGAATCTATTTTTGTAATATATAATATTTTGTGGAAAAACATTGTCATTATGGTCCCAGTATGATTCACTGCAGTTTTTATTGAGAAGCATTCAACCTTGATGAAGACACCCTCTAAAGAATTCCCACCATTTTCTTATATTATATTTTCAAATCTCTCTCAATCCCTACCCTCCCCTTTCCAGCCATAACATCCTTATACGGCCACCTCAACTGGAATGAAGTTGAAATGTCTTCCATTATATATTATATAATCAAGAAGAGGCTAGGTATCAGTTATTATGAAGTTTAGTACACAGGATGGAAAGGAGGCACATCACTTGTTAGCAATGCTTGTTTCTTATTAC
Organism: Gossypium hirsutum; assembly: GCF_007990345.1. NCBI lineage: Eukaryota > Viridiplantae > Streptophyta > Magnoliopsida > Malvales > Malvaceae > Gossypium > Gossypium hirsutum. The sequence goes on from NC_053447.1 coordinate 61,003,428, forward strand.
TAATGCTTCTATCAATAATAATTTCAAGAAATGTTATTCTCTGCAGGAGTACCTTTGGGAACAACTACTTTTAAGACAATACTCTGTTAAGAAAAACTATCTTTGGGACAACTACTCTCGAGAACAACTACCTTTAGAAATCACACTATATGGGAACAACATCATATTGAGAATAAGTTAGTCTAACTTCAAAAACAACACTATACTGGATCTTGGAAGGTTAGCAGGAATACTAGGTTACTCCAAATTTGAGATATCTTACAGGATATGTCTTGGAAGATTAGATATGGACATAGTTAAGAACTTATTTTTGGAATGCAAGTACTTCCTCCTTATCTCTTCATTGAATAAATGGTGTGTTTTCTCTTAAAACTCTTATAGTCAATATTTTATGTGGGTGTAAATGTATTTTCAGATAAAACTTATGAGAAATTAACGAAGGTTTCAAGGTGTGTATCAATGCCATTTTCTTTAAGGTTCTATTCGCCCCCACTAATATTATGCTGTGTAAAAGAGATACTGAAAAATGAACCTCGAGAATATAATGAAGCACAATGATTGTCTATGTTTTGCATTGACGGAAACAATCCACTGAGCATTAAGCTTCTATACAGAATTTCTACCGTAATTCTTTATAGAACAATAAAGGAATATAAAGATGGAGGGAGAATAGAAATAAAATTTGTTTCTATGTTTTTTTTTTATGTGTCATACAAATAAAAGTTCATTCCTATTTACTCCTATTTATAAGGGGCCTTATGTCTCTTCATAAGGACATAACTTTATGAATGGATAGTCATCTTTTTAGCGATAAATATAATTATTTAATAGATAACTACTTGAATAATTATAACTATTTATTAATAATCAAGTGACAAAACTTTTAAATTTAATAGATATAACTATCATTATAAATAGTGACAACTTTTAATTAATAACTAAATTACATAATTTTTACTTACTTAACTTTTCATTTACAACTATTGAAACACTATACATTTTTTAAAAATGTTTTCGAAAGATATCGTTATCCTGACCATTCATCGTTCCCATCATCACCACCTACCACCATTTGTTCCAATTTTCCTTTTCACTTTTATTTTCTTTTCACAACATCTTATATTGTAATGTTTTTTCAACCTAATAAAACCATTCTTATTTATTAAGACGTAAAAGATGTCAAAGAAAGATAGAAGACGTAATTAATTTTATTTTTTTAATTACCTAAGATTAGGGTAAATAGTGAGAAATAGAAAATGGATAAAAATTTTAAAAATATAAAATAATTTTTATGTCCTAAAGATGATAATTATGATGTTTGATGGAGCTGGTTATATGATAATAGGTCCAAAATATATTTTTACTCAAATCTTTAGTAATTTGGGTCTCATCTTACCAATAATATCTTTTGCAACCAAACTACAGGAAAATATCATCTTTTTAACCTTCTTTTAACTGTCAAAAGCCAGCTACTCTACAAGAGACAAAAGGGTAAAAGAGTAATGACACTCTTTGAGAAAAATAATGTTGTGCTGACAAGGCAACCTAAGAGAGCACTTATCTTCAAACTGACGCCAGTTCTTCACAAAATTCACTTATCTCTGACTGAAAAATACTTCACAACGTGGAGAAAGAACAGTTACAGATATGGCTAAGACCTCGGAATCAGGAGCCTTCGTCGAGAAATTTATTCTCCCACCAACTTCTTCCTCTCAGCAACTTCCCCTTAGTGGCCTCACTTTTGCTGTTAAAGACATGTAAGTCAATTTCTATTTAATAATCTTTATTTTCTATGATTATGGTTACTGGATATAGCTCAAAGCATGCTTCTTGTTCTGGTGTTCTTTAATGCTCATATACCCATTGTTTCCTCTTTGGGTCTTCAACTTTATCAATATAAAGCTTATCTGTCCAATTGTTTATGCGAGTATCTACATGTTAAAACATGGAAATAGATTTGATGTGGATGGATATGTGACTGGGTTTGGAAACCCTGACTGGAAAAGGACTCATTCAGCCGCCACATTGACCGCACCGGCTGTGCTCGATGTCTTAGAAGGAGGTGCCACTTGTGTTGGCAAGACTATCATGGATGAAATGGCATACTGGTTAGAATTTTCAAGTCCTTCAATCTCTTTCCATATTTGCCACCTATATATGTGACTAAACTGTTCCCCTTTGTTTTTCAGTATAAATGGAGAAAACATACATTATGGCACTCCCACAAATCCATGTGCACCAGATAGAGTACCTGGAGGATCTTCCAGTGGCTCTGCTGTTGCAGTAGGCGCAGGGCTCGTCGACTTCTCCTTAGGTGCAAATTCCTTCTTTAACAAGGACTCGATTTCTTGGTTTCCTCCATATTTTTATTTGAAGTTTGTTTCGGTCTTTTAAATAGGATCCGACACCGGAGGAAGTGTGAGAGTTCCTGCATCATATTGTGGGATTCTCGGGTTTAGGCCTTCACATGATGCCATTAGTACTTCTGGAGTTATTCCAATGGCTCAGAGTTTTGATACTGTCGGTAAGTAATGGTTGAGAGATCCTGTGTAAGTTGTCGAACTGGTCGATTTTACGAGTCATTCTTCGAACATTATTTCTAGTGTAGGATGGTTTGCTAGAGATCCTGCAGTTTTAAACCGAGTCGGACGTGTTCTGCTGCATTTACCTAATGTCAACCCTGTCAGACCTAGTCAGATTTTTATTCCAGAAGATTGCTTCAGTTTGTCGAGCATTCCAAGTGCTCGAACAACTGGAGTTCTCATAAAATCAATAGAGAAGCTCTTTGGAGGTAATAATCAAACTGCAAAAACTCATTTATGGTATTGAGATGGTAGAGTTTATTCAGGTCAGATGCACTTTATACATTTACCACTGCAGGTTCAATTCTAAAGCATGTAAATCTTGGAGACTATGTGAAGGAAAAAGTACCAAGTTCGCATCATTTCTTGGCTAAGGGGAACGATCATGCATATAATATACCGTCATTGGCCGCCCTTTCAAGCTCGATGCGATTGCTTCAAAGGTGCAAAGCATCCTGAAACTTTTAACCGATTCAGTCAACCTGAATGCCGGTCCTTATATCGACTCCTGAACTTTGTTTTGTGTTTCATTTCATAGGTACGAATTCAAGAAAAACCATGCCGAATGGATAACGACGGTGAATCCTAATTTAGGCCCCCGACTATCCGAGCGTATATGGGATGCCGTTAGATCACCAGAAGAAAACACTGGCGTCTACCGCTCTGTTCAGACTGAATTACGCGCTGCTCTTACGGATCTTCTTAAGGTACTTAACAACAAACTTGCCAAAAGAGCAACAAAGATTGTAATTCCTTCATAGCACTGATGTGTTTAGTTTCTTCAGGATGAAGGCATCCTTGTTCTTCCTACAGTTCCAGGTGATCCACCAAAGCTACAAATGGATTTGGCCTCGCTCGAAGTGTTTCGTGCTAGAGCTTTCAGCTTGCTATCCATTGCCGGAGTATCCGGATTCTGTCAGGTCCTCTTTCTCTCTCAGAGACATACACATACACACGCACACAAAACAGAACACTGCACAAGAAAAAGGCCCTGAAAATATCAAAATGATCTTGTTTTTGTTTTTTACAGGTGAGTATTCCATTGGGGATGCATAATAATCTGCCTGTATCAATCTCCTTGCTAGCAAAACATGGTTCAGATGCTTTTCTGCTGAATCTAGTTGAGGTTTTATATGATACCATTCAAGAAGAAGCTGGATTTGCTGAGAAATTTACTAACTGAACTTTCATTTCTTTTCCAGTCTTTTCTCTTCTGCATAATTTCTGAAACTAGTATAAGATTCGAATAAAAAAATTAATATTTAATTGTTAGAATGTTTGGTACTCCTTTGAGGATAAACAGTAAGAATTTGAATTATTATTATCATTATCTGATATTACTAATGAGTAAATCTCTAGCAACAAGATAAAAAGCGAATTTTTACTTTTTTATCTTCCCCTATTGCGTATGTATATATAATTTAAATAGAGAAAAAATAGAATAGAAATATAGAGTTTTGCATCTTTCTATATCTCCCAAAAATTCTATTTTTACTAATGATCCCTGGGATCAGATTCTAACGAATCTAATCTTTAGACAATTTGTTCACCAACCTACAACATTTTCAAGCCCATTACACCATTAAAATTTTCAATGTTAACTTGCCAAATATTAAAGGTCTAATTATGCTTTTTTATCCTTATACTCTTTGCAGTTATCCCTTTAGTCTTATAATATGATAATTGAAGTTCAATTGATAACACACTATCAACGAAATCGGAACATTATAAATATGGAAGGCCACATAAGCAAAATAAAAATATTAAATATGGGATTATAAGGTTTTTGATTCTAAATATGGAATTGTGAGAATCTTCAACATTGTTCTAAAAAAGCAAAGTAAAAGTCAATATTTTTCTTTGCTTTTATGGTTTTCACATGACTTTAAGCTGACAACATTATTAATTTTTAATTTATTTTAAAAATGTCATGTAATCCAATTTAATGATTTTTTTTTAGATATTATCAATTGAGTTTTATTGAAACAAAAGTGTAGAGGGATAAATTTATGGGATTAAAAGAAGAGGAAAAGGCAAACTTTGAGATCTCGTATTTAAATCTCACTCAGTCCTGAACTAGTTATTCAATTTAATGCTTATAATAATTTATTGTATTAACTAGGTTGGAACTTGTAACTTAAAAAAAACTAACGGAGAAGAGGGACCATACTATAAATGTGAGAAGAGTAAAGAGACTGTGAGCATTAGACCAATCTCAAAATAATAAAAAATAAAAGTTAACTTGCCAAATTAAGCATTGAGAAATTCACGCGCCAGCAAGTCTCGTGGGTATGACTTCAATCTCAAGTTATAAGAACACAAGCAGACGAGCAAACAAGACAAGAATTCGGTATGGTTTGATTGGCGCGGAGAAGTGACTTCAACTTCCTTTGCTCAGCCACCTCCTCCGCCTCCTAGGCCAACCCACGGCCGCCACCGAGCTGCCTCGTTTCCTTTTCAATATTTGCTCCAACCTTCCACACCATCACTTAACTTTCAAAGTCTCTTTTATCTTAAAAAAGAAAAGAAGTTGATTTTGGAAGAAACCCAATAAACGGAGAAAGAACCGGAAAATGGAGATTACTGCCAGAGCTCCGGGGATGATTATTCTCGCCGGTGAACATGCCGTGGTTCATGGATATACTGCTGTTGCTTCCTCCATTGATCTCTATACTGTTGTCTCTCTTCGTCTTCACTTGGTATCTCTCTCTCTCTCTTTCTTTATTTATTCACATGATATGTAACTATTGATCTTTTTGAGATTGTTTAAATGATGATTGTCAGACACCCTTTCGAGATCATAGAAAATTATAATTTAGTTCCCACGTTTTGCTTGTTTCTTACTTTCTTTCTATTGTTTTTCATGTAATTTATTGGATGATGATTGATGAGGGGATCTCCCTTGACTCTATTTTATTTCATTTCATTGCGTTTGATTTTATTCCACAGAGAATGAAGATTCAATAAGACTTCAGCTCGAGGATGTTGGATTAGACTTTTCATGGCCAATCAAAAGAATCAAAGAAGTGTTATCTCACTTGGGTTCTCCATTTTCTTCGACACCTACATTATGCTCATTGGAAACTGTTAAATCTATTACTGCTCTAGTTGATGAGCAAAGTTTCCCTGAGACAAGGATTGGTCTTGCTTCAGGTGTTTGTGCATTTCTTTGGCTCTACACCTCTATCCTAGGGTATGTATGCTGTTTGATGTTTCGATGTAACTCTTTTTCGTGTTGAGTATCGATGGTCTAGTTATGGACTCAGTGACTGTATGAGTCAGGTTTAAGCCAGGTACAGTAATTGCAACTTCTGAGCTTCCATTGGGTGCTGCTCTTGGCTCATCAGCTGCATATTGTGTTGCACTTTCAGCAGCTCTGCCAGCTTTTTCTGATTCTATGAAATTGGATGTGAATAAATGGGCATTTGAAGAGGAGAAGATAATTCATGGGAGACCCTTTGGTGTTGACAACTCAGTTAGCACATTTGGTATGTAACTTGGAAAGCATCATTGTTTATTTTTTATCAATATCTACGTGATTGATTAATTTCTCTTTTTCATGGGACAGGTAACGTGATAAGATACAAGTGAGGTAGTATGACTGGTATCGATTCCAATATGCCATTGAGAATGCTGATTACCAACACAAAAGTTGGGAGGGATACAAAGGCATTGATTGCCAATGTTTCAGCAAGGAAATCAAGGCATCCCGATGCCTTGTGTGTGTGTTAAATGCCATTGAATCTATCAGCAAGGAATGGTCTACGATTATCCAGTCACATACTGTAGATGATTTATCTGTAACTGCAAATGAAGACAGGCTAAGAGAGTTAATGGAAATGAATCAGGGTTTGCTCCTATCTATAGGTGTTACCCATGCATCTATAGAAACTGTTCTTCAAACAGCAATGAAGCATAAGCTAGCTTCCAAGTTGACAGGAGCTGGTGGTGGAGGTTGTTGGCTCACTTTTACCTACTTGTATCCTCGTTCTAGTTCTCTTTAATTTGCTTATATATACCTGTGCCATTTATGGTTCAATTAGAAACTGCTCGTTTGTGCTTCTATCGGTGATTTCTGTAAACCATTATTACACTTCGATCATATCTTTTGCTCCTTAATTTATACTTTATTGAATCTCGTATGAATTCACTTATTCCCTTTGACAACATGAACCAGAGCTACCAGGAGCAATTGTGGATAAACTAGTCAAGGAGCTAGAATCATACGGGTTCCAATGTTTCACAGCTAGGATTGGAGGGAAAGGAGTCCAAATTTCTTTTGATGGATGTTCCTGATTCCCTTCCCCATATCTGAAAATCGCAGTTAGATCTTCCTCTGAATAACAACATGAAGACTGTGTTATAGCTACTTCTGTTTATATCTGTTTTCTGTACTATGCTATATATCCAGAATGGAGCAAACAACTGCTGCAGAAAACAACACTGCTGTAGCTGCTTCCATTCTCCTAGGTAACATTAGTCTGTTGTTTTGAATTTGAGTTCACTGTAATCTTTTGGCCTCATGTTAAAGACCTACATGTAAGTTTTCTTTTCCCACAAGGCACCATATGAAGATTGTGTATGTTAAATGCGTGCTTATACCAGTGTGACAGAAACAAAACTATGCAAATTTGCATTTGTTTTTGTTACCTTTCTGTTTCCATTAAGCATCAATGGTTACTTTCCTCTGAAAAACTCACTCGCACTGATCGTGACCTATGTTTTTTTGCATTAGCAGCTTTGGCTTTAATGCTGCATCCTATTGAGGCAGCTTCGTAGTCAAATCTTTATGGAAAGGCCTTGTATCCAGTATATACTCAAAAACTTTTGCTACAGACTTACAAATGCATAGTGAAAATTGAAGGCAAATCACTAGGTATAATTGTATAAACATTTGATCTTATTTGATAAGGGTCCTGGTTTCTTCCCTTATTATTTCTTAGAGATCCCAAGGACCAAAAAGTGTTTTTCTACAGAAACAAAACAACCCCAACATTCATCGTTCTAAGCATACGTTCCATCTCTAACTTGCATATCAAGCATTCACTATGACGCTGCCATCAGATGGAGGACTTGACCAGTTATGTAGGAAGAGCAAACATTACAGGCAAGGAACACATAGCAGGGTGCAACTTCAATAGGATGGTCAGCTTTCTTCATCGGTACATCGTTTCCAAACTGGGCAGTCTCCTCTTTATCAAAGGATGCTGGTATCAACGGAGTCCATATCGGTCCTGGTGCAACACCATTAACTCGAATGCCTTTGTTGACAAGCTGAAGTGAAAGGCCTCTAGTGAAAGCCACAATGGCACCCTTGGTTGCTGTGTAATCAAGTATGCATTCACCGATGTTGTGTTTATAATGGAACTCCCTTCCTTCATGTGCTTCAAAGCATGCCTATACAAATCTTCACATCACATATAATCAATCACCATCACCTGGTAATAAAGAAGAAGACAAGATGTTGGTCCTAAACACCCTTAAAAGCCTTTCCTCATCAATCACCTCCACACTGCTCTCGTACTGTTCAGCTGCATTGTTAACCAGAATATCTATCCGACTGTAATCTTTCACGATGTCATCGACAACCTGTTTGGAGTTCTTATCAAACCCCAAATCCGCAGGTACAGCCATGGGATCCTTGGCATCTGAGGTCTTATCCTTTTTCAGCATCTCTAGGGTGTCCTTTGCATCCTTATCCTCTTGAGCCTTCACATATGTGAAGGCCACGGTTGCACCCTATAAATGGCAAACTGATCGGCCTATCCCAGAATCACCACCGGTAACCAAAGTCATCTTTCCCTGGAAAAAAAGAAAAACCCTCAAATTGAGAAATATATACTGTGCTGCTACTACAATTAAATTGGAAAAGAAAATAAACATGCTATGAGAAAGTACGTGTAAGGTGTCCAAAATGTTCTTATGAAAAATTAAAATAAAGTACGTGCAAATTACCATAAAAAATTTCGATAAAAAAATAACTCGCTTCAATATATTTAAACTCATATTTTCTTACAATGTCAACTGAGTTAAAACTTAATCAACAATTATAATAAGATTTTTTAATATTTGGCATTGTCGTACAAAATACTATAAAATATAAAAATGATATTATTATTTTTATAATAATTAAATAAATTAATGATATTAAATATATATATCAACGAGAAAATTAATTTTATTTTTTATATAAACTTAAAAATATATAATTATTTAATAAGTATAAAAATAATTACACCCAAAAAAAGTATTTGTGGTTAAGTAATTTTCTTATAAATGTGTAAATATATAGTTATAGTTATTTAATAAATATAAAAATAATTGTAATATCAATGATACGATTGAATAAAGATTCGCTGATCTTTATGGGAGCCAAGCGTGTTTCGGCCTCTAAATTTTGAAAAAAGTGTTGTTATCATGAAAACTTTAATTAGGTTTTAAAATTTTGTAAATTCATGGGCCTTTCAAAACTTTTAAAACTCCTTATTAAACCCCTCAAAAAAAAATCTTGTTAAGCCCTTTAAAAGTTTGAAATATTTTAATAAAAATAGTATTTCTTTGAACACTGATTTGTATTTTGTTTGGATGTCAAGAAACTACAGTGGAATCAATGATTGACATATAGAAGAAGAGAGCTGACCTGACGGTTTATGTAAAAAATCAAAGAAAAGAGCTGTTTGGATGTTAGTTCATAGATTCGTAAAGTTGTTTTATAAAAAAGGTAAATGTAGAAGAGAAAAGAAAGAGAGTTTTTTATTGATGTATATGATGTAAATAGAAAAAATTATATAATAATAATTTTAACAATCTAATGACTTAAATGAATTTTTTTTAATTTTAAGATGATAAAATATATAAATGTCCATATATTATACACTATTTTTTAAATTTTGTTTTTCTTAATCTCATTGATTGAATTAATATTTATTTGATTCATAACATCAAATTTAATTAATTTTTTAATATAGATTATCAAATAATTAGGGTTGTAAATGAATGAAATTTGAAAGAAATGAATTTCTATTTATTTTCATTTTATTCTTTTTTAATTTTGTTTTGTGTTTAATTTGTGTTCGTTAATAATTTTAAATTTTATATTAAAATTCATTTATTTAAAATTATTTGTTTTTTCTTATTTAAGTTGCATGTATTTATATATAAATATTAAGCAAACATTTTGCAAACATGTTCGTAAATATATAATTGAATATGCTCACGAGTAATTAAAAGTCTATCCATAATTAATAATAATAAAATATTTTTTATTTGATAGAATATTAGGGGGATTTTTACTAAAATAATACTAAAAAATAAAAATAAAAACCAAAATAGTATAACCTTTTTTTATTTATGAAAATGGTACCAAAAAAACAGTTAAATCTGATGGTGGGCCTGCCACAGGCGGCACCAATGGTGCCTGTGGCAGAGGCGGCACCAATGGTGCCTGTGGCAAAGGCGGCACCACTTCAATTATTTAAATCGATTCAGCCCAGCTGAAGGAGAAAAAGAAGAAGAGAGCTGAAGGAGAAGAAGAAGAAGAAGGTGGTGCCGGAAAAAGAGAGAAAGAGAAGAAAAAAAATAAAAAAAAGGTATTTTTTTAAAAAATAATGGATTGTCTTGTTATTATGTTTTTTTTTTGTATAATTTTTATTATTTTTTGTTGTTAGTTTAGTTATTATTGTTAGTTATTAAGATTAATAAAAACCGAAATTGATGATTTTAGTTAGTATTATTATTGTTAGTTTTTAGGGTTTAGTTATTAATAATTATTGTTACTTAGTATTATTGTTAGTAAAAAACTAATATTATTATTATGGTTAGTTATTAGGATTAGTAAAAACCCTAATTATTATTTTAGTTAGTATGATTGTTAGTTTTTACATTATATTATTTTTAGTTATTATTTTTAGTAAAACCCTAATTATTATTGTTAGTTAGTATTATTTTGAGTAAAAAATTATTATTATTGTTATTGTGTTAGTTATTAGGATTAGTGGTTAAACGTTGTTCATGTACAAAATGATAACTGAAATACTATGAGTTTAAGAATGAAAAAAATTGCATATTGAAACATTAATTTTTTTATTTAAGTAATTTTTTTACTGATCGATATTGTTTTTTGAAATTTTGTTTATTTTTTGACAGATTGAATATTGAAGATGGATGATAAGTTTTTTGTATGCGTTTATTTCGATGGAATCATCTTGACAACAATTGTTGGATGTATATTTGAATGTCAGCAACAAATAGCAATGTGGTTTAATAGAAATGTCTTGTTGGGTGATATGAAGGGAATGATTAATGCAAAAATTATTAGACGTTGTGGGAGAAGGATATCAAAAATTTTCTACAAGTTTCCAGTTTCGACAAATCCGGTCAAATTCACTGAAATAGAACTTGTAGACGACGAAGACGTGGAGACAATGGTCGCTCTTTACTGTGGGAATGGGAGTGACAAGAATGCACTGATTCACTTATTTGCTGAGTTAGCCGGTATGGAGCAAAATGAAGATGTCAATGCACATGGTGAAGAACACGGAGCTCAAAAACTGTGGATGGTGGCTCCAATATCGTACATTGATAGTGAATCGACTATAGGTGGGATCGGTATCGATCTGAATATTACACCCGATATTGATGTGGTTGGTGATGATGGATACGATGGAAGCGATCATTGTGGTGAAGAGATTGGTAGTGACAGTGATCCCGATGTGGACGATGTACCTGATGATATTGACGATGAAGATGTGAATAACGATGGAAACATTTACGCTTCTTCGGTCAGGGACCAGATGTGACGTATTTTGATGCACAACAATCCTGGGCCACACATATCGCTCATAGACCCCAACGCAGCGCATGTAACTGAGTTCCCGGAGTACCCTGAAATAGTTCCTGCTCACCGGCTGACCGTCAATTCTGATCATGAGGAGTTATTCGTAGGCCAGAGATTTGAAAGTAAAGAAGAGTGCGTACTTGCTATTAAACGGTATAGCATGAACATATCAGTGGATTATAAAGTCGTAGTGTCTAAACCGACAATATATATTGGCGAGTGTTGGAAGGCAGCGGAAGGTTGCAAGTGGCAGATACGAGCTGCATTCATTCAAAGTTCACAGATGTGGGAGATACGAAAAGTTGTTGGGCCTCATACATACACATCAACACGTATGACAGAAGATCATCGAAAACTTGATTTGAAAACTATCTGCACGTGTATCATGCCAATGGTGAAGGACATGCCGACCATTAAAGTTTTGGTACTGATTGCCGAAATGCAAGCACGATTCCAGTATCGAGTATCATATCGAAAGGCGTGGATAGCTAAACAAATGACAATGGAGTAATTGTATGGGGATTATGATTCGTCGTATCACGAGCTACAAGGATGGATAGCTGCTATGCAGGAGTACGTACCGAGGACTGTGATTGAGCTACAGACAATACCTTATCACGGCCCGGACGACCAGTTATAGCCGGGAAAAAGAATTTTCTATATACTGTTCTGGACGTTTGATCCATGTGTGTGGGCATTTCCCTACTGCAAGCCATTTGTGCCGGTGGATAGGACCTGGCTATATGGAAAATATACACAGATCCTATTTCTTGCGGTTGCTCAAGACGACAATAGAAAAGTGCTCCCGATAGCATTTGCCATCGTAGATAGGGAGAACTTGGAATCTTGAAAATTCTTCCTTACCAACTTGCGGAGGTATATTATTAGCAACGATAATATTTGCATCATCTCCGATAGAGGGAAAGGTTTAATTGCAGCAATTAGGCGTTCCGATATGCCATGGAGATCCGTTTACTGTATCTGTCACATTGCGGCTAACTTTCATAAAGATTATAAGAATGCAAATTGGAAGAGACAAATAGTGGTAATGGGTAAATGATAACCTTATCTTTTCAATATAAGCTGTAATGTTTTATGTTATCAAGTTACTGGAACTTATCTTTTCTTAATACGTGTACAGCGTACGAGTTAGAGCCACATATTTTTCGGCAAAGAATGATTCGACTTGAGAGTGACATGGAGGGACACATCTTTCCGACAATGGTTAGGTACAATGGAGCCGTGGCAATGGGCTCAAAGTTTTGATGAGAGCTTTCATTATGGTCAAATGACCACAAACTTAGTAGAGGGGGTCAACACTGTGTTGTTGAAAACATAACATCTTCCGATTGCATCTGTCTTTTAGGCTACATTCTACAGGTTGACTACCTTGATGCCAAGAATAGGTCAGAAACAAGTCGACCAGATAGAGGCGGGACACGTTTGGCGAGTCTCCTAGTAGCTGATAACATAGTGCAGCTGACTCAGTAAATGCAGTTACTCCCGTTACGGGACTCCCGTTGATTAGGAGCTCAAGCTGTAGTGCAACATCCTCTAAGGTCGCTGTGCATCCCCACACGGAAAATGAAAAGTGTGGGTCTCTGGGCGCCACCGCTCCACTAGTGCAGATATTAAATCATACCGCAATTCGAACGTCCGAATTAATGCTGCTGACCCGAATTCAGCTTGCTCCAAGTAGGGCATCAATCGTGAATCCGGGGGATATCCTATACCATTCACCCGGCTCCTTAATACGCGGTACGAGCCTTGATAGTGTTAAATTACAGAAAATAAATATTAGGATAACATGATTTATTTCTATATATTAAGTATATCCTTTTTTAATAGAACTCGTGATTAACAAATAATAATATATTATCATATTATTAGCCGCATTAGATATGTGAGGATTGTCGTTAATCAATCGAGTCATTGCGATGCTTGTAACTTCAAAACAAATTTAGTAAAAAACCCTTATTTCGGCCTTTTGTTCGTATTTTTTCTCGAATTTTATTACTTTTAATAAAAATATATTATTTTCTATTTTTATTATTTTACATTATTTTAGTACATTATGTTTGAAATATATTAATTTAGTGTGTTTTTTAAATAAATTTCAAAAATTAACCTTTATTTCGGTCCTTTGTTCGTATTTTTTCCTAGATTTTATTACTTTCAATAAAAATATATTATTTTCTATTTTTATTAGTTTACATTATTTTAGTACATTATGTTTGAAATGTATTAATTTAGTGTGTTTTTAAATAAATTTCAAAAATTAACTCTTATTTCGGCCCTTTGTTTGTATTTTTTCCCGAATTTTATTACTTTCAATAAAAATATATTATTTTATATTTTTATTAGTTTACATTATTTTAATACATTATGTTTGAAATGTATTAATTTAGTGTGATTTTTAAATAAATTTCAAAAATTAACCCTTATTTTGGCCATTTGTTCGTATTTTTCCCGAATTTTATTACTTTCAATAAAAATATATTATTTTCTAATTTTATTATTTTATATTATTTTAGTACATTATGTTTGAAATGTATTAATTTAGTGTTTTTTAAATAAATTTAAAAAATTAACCATTATTTTGGCCCTTTGTTCGTATTCTTTTCCCCGAATTTTATTACTTTCAATAAAAATATATTATTTTTTAATTTTATTATTTTATATTTTTTAGTACATTATGTTTGAAATGTATTAATTTAGTGTGTTTTTAAAATAAATTTAGTAAAAAACCCTTATTTCTGCCCTTTGTTCGTATTTTTTACCGAAGCCTCATTGTTTTAAAAAATATATTATTTTCATATTTTATTATTTTACGTTATTTTAGTACATTATGTTTGAAATGCATTAATTTAGTAAAAAAAACCATTATTTCGGCCCTTTGTTCGTATTTTTTTCTAGATTTTTTTACTTTCAAAAAATATTTTAATTTCGTAATTTATTATTTTACATTCTTTTCACATTTTATGTTTTCTTAAACATATTTTTTTATTATTTTATTTTAATACTATTTTTCTAAAAAAACTCATTACAACATGCTAAATAAATTTCATAAAAATTTTATATAATCAACATAGAATGTACATAACATGGGTTTTTTCATGCTAAACAAATTTCATAAAATATATATGCTAAATAAAATAATAAAACACATATAATGTACATAACATAGATTTTTTACATAAACATTACAAAAAAATTAAAATAATACAAAAAAATTACCTTTACTTATTATTTTCTTTCTTTTTCCTTCCCTCACTCTTCTTCTTCTTCTCCTTTCCTTTTCTTTCTTTTTCTTTCTTCTCCTTTCCTTTCCTTTTCTTTCTTTTTCTTTCCTTTCTTCCCCAGCTGAATGGTCCCCCCATCAATATAAGGGTCGATGCCGCCTGTGATAGTGGCACCATTGGTGCCGCCTCTGCCACTGGCACCACTGGTGCCGCCTATGGCAGGCCCTCCACCAGGGTGCTGTCACCTCCTTCGGCAGCTTTTTTTTTAATTTTTATGTTTTTTTAATACCATTTTGGTAATTAAAAAATATATATACTATTTTAGATTTTTTTTTAATTTTTTTGGATTATTTTGATTAAAATCCCATATTAAGGAAAGAGGAGGGAAAAGAATGACAAGGTTTAAACTAGACCTGTCCATGGGCCGGGCGGCCCGGCCTGGCCCGACGGCCCGCCCGAAATATGGGAAGGTTCGGGTAAAAATATAGGCCTGAAATATGGGCTTGGGCAAAAAACGAGGCCCGTTTAGAAAATGGGCCGGACCTCAGGTAAAATTTTTTTGGTCCAGGCCCGGCCCGGCCCAAAAATATATTAAATATAACTTTTTTATTTTAAAGATATAATAGTTATAGTTTTATATTAAGTTTTAACTTTTAACTTCTGTTTCCTTTACTTTCACTTCCTCCGACAGAGGCTTCCAAAATCCCTAACCCGTGCCTTCCTCCCTTTTTTTTCCCATTTCCAAAATCAAGTTGTTTGCTGGTCCTCCACCGAATCACCGATCCACCTCCATTGTCAAGACCTCCACCGATCTACCTCCGGTCCTCCACCCAATTCCAGAATCAAGCATTTAGGGGTTTGTTTATTCCCGAATCGCCAACAAATTCGTTTTTAAGGTAAGCCATTTGTTTATTCGTTAATGTTCATTTGTTCATAACTTTATATGAATTTTTATGTTAATTATTTTGATTTTTGGGTAATAATGTTTTCAAAGTTATGAATCAAATCATCCTTGTTGTTCAATACTCCTGCAACAGCCAACAATTCTTGAGCTGCAAAAAAAGCAGTTTCCCTGAAACTCTTAACCTTCACTAAACAAAAATGGGTGCACTTTAACCCTATCCCTGAACTCACTTTAGAAGTCTTCAACAAATAGCAAGTTGGTGCCAGCCCACACCCTTGGCCCTGCACCACAATCCCCCATGCCCTCGATACCTCTTCTTTTCCATCGCTCTTTTCATCATCTCCTTCTATTTGTTCAACAAATATCACCCCACACTTCAAGGCTGTTTGGCTTCCATGAAATTCCAACTCAACCTTTGATTCTCTACTCCCAATCCTTACGGGCAGTCCATGCAACCTATTGATTTGGGATAAGATTAAAAGTTGTGCATTATTACCCATAAAATGTTGTGCATTATAGTGGGAAGAAATTGAAAGTTGGGTTGCTTTCTGGTTTCTTCCATTTGTGTTAGGGTGATTTAACTGTATAATAACTGTATGTACATTGGTGGTGCTGTGCCATAGTTGTATGTACCCAATATCTGTATGTAACTTACAAACCTTGAAATTGAACAAGGATTTATTTAGTAACGAAAGTGGACAAAACGAGATGTGTTTGAACTCATGTTCTGATGCATTTGAAACATGTGGTGAACACAGTTCTTTGTAGCAATATGAATGTCTGAGGCTCATTTTTTGCTAGCTTGCTTTCAAGATGTTGGAAACATGATATGTTTGATTGTCTGTAATATCACGAAAAAACATCATTTTCAATTTGCAAATAATTCTTTGGATGATGGTGGAATGCATATGGCCTTGTTTGATTCCTGAGGTGGTTTTATTTGCAGGATTATTCTTAATCCCTTTCTTGTGTATTTTCAGCTGTGTAGTGGAAAAGCTGCCTTAAATTTTGGAGCGTCTGTCAAAAGAACAAATAAGCTATCAGGTGTGCTCTGTTCTCTAGAGAGGCTTTTGGGAGGGGGATAATTTTTTTGTGATTAAAATGTTTGAATTTTTTAAGAAATCATTAACAATGGATTTTGAAACGAATTTTTCAATTAGCTTTCTGTTAATCTATGATTCAATCAAATAATTAAGTGGTAAATGTTTGTTTATATGTTTATATCTGGAAATAAAGTTCTCAGAATTTTGAAATTGCATGAGATTCGAGTTTAATGAATTTATTATAATGTTTACTAAGATCACAAGCTTAGTTTATTCATTTAATCTCATCTTCTTCCTTTTTTTGCTTTGTTTTATTGCAGAAACAATCGACATTGAAATCGATTTGGCTTACCTTAGCTTCCTTTCCTGTAAGCTTTCATTTACATTTTCTTTTTACAATTTAATTTAATTTAATTTTCCTTTATTTTACTTTGTACAACATTTTGCAGATTAGCAGATTTTCCCGTAAGCTAAACTTGCTTATCTACTAGTAGGAAAATAATGGGATTGAGACATAGAGATGCTTCTATTTAAGATTTTGGATTGGATTTATGCAGTTTGAATTTCATTAATTTCTTTTTTGGTACATATGTAATTTAGCTTATAGAATAAGTATGACTATCTCAATTGAAAGTGATTAAATCCTGCGCATGTAATATTGGTTGGTTTTAAGATAAAAAAAATGTAAACTTATTTGTTTACAAAAATATTTGCTAATACAAAAATGTAAACTAATCAAATGTTAGATTTTGTTACAACAATTAATACAATTAATACAATTAACAATTAATACAATTAATAATTTGATAATTTTACTAATCAAATGTTAAATTTTGTTACAACCATTAATACAATTAACAATTAATAATTTGATAATTTTACTAACAATTAATTTTAATAACAATTAGTTTTAATTTTATCAAAAAAAATTAATTTTAATTAAAAACGGGCCAGGCCGGGCTCGAGCCACATATTTTTTCCCTGGCTGGGCCTGGACAAAATCCCAGGCCCATATTTTGGGCCGGGCTGGGCCTAGAAAGCGGGTTGAAAATTTTTTCTGGGCCTGGCCCGAACCTGGCCCGGCCCGGCCCATGGACAGGTCTAGTTTAAACTCGTACTATCTAAATGCGAGATGAGAATATTAATCATTACTCCAAATAAATCTTGATAAAATATAAATCTTTATAATTATATTATAAATAAAATAACATGAAAATAACAATGATATTATTAATTACTATATTATAGCACACCGATGATGTGAGTGAAAAAATTTATGTAACAGATATATTTATAAAAATGATTTAAGAATTAGATGTTTTAATTAAAATAGTAATATATTGAAAATTGTGGTATTTTGGGTTTGAATCACATCAAACATATTTTTCTGGATTTTACATAATTTGATGACAAAAAATCTTCATAATTATATTAATTATTTTACAAAAATAAAAATATTTTGTAAATACTCAACTAAATTAGAAAACCGGATGAAGAGTGACGCAAACTCAGAAAGCTTCTTATGGGAAAATATTATTTATATTCGTTTTTACTTTTTAACTTGTAAAAGAATATAAAAAAATCATTTATGAAAATTCCCATTAATATACGTATTATATTTGTTTTTAACATAAAAATATTTAATCTCATAAATAAATAAATATATATATAAAAAAAACAAAATGGGCCAAAAGACAGCTCGAATAATGGGGCTACTGTTTTTTTTGGTTTTGTTTTGTTTTTTAATTAATTTAGAGGAAAAGGCCAATGGGCCAACCATTTTAACTGCAGTAGGTGCGCACAACCTAAATCTACGCACCCGTTCTTCACAACATGCTTCGAAATAAAAAGCAGAGATTTTCAGATCAACCGATCGATCGCGCGAAAAAAAAGGGAAATAAGGAAAGAGCTGTTGACGCCTTCGAAACTATGGCCGGAATCGGCGATGACGTTGGATTCGGCAATTTCATGTTCTTTTCTTCCTCATCGTCACATTCGATCAATGGTCCTCAGTTCTCCGCCAAAGACATGACCACCACCGCTGCCGCCGCCAACGACGACGACGACGATGATTGGGGAGATTTCATCAACTCCAGCAATAATATCTCTTGCACTGAATCTCTTCCCGTCAATGACTTTCAGTTTGATTCCTCTCCCGGCTCACCCCCTCTAACTCAATCCGACTCGGCTCCGAGCCGAGTGGAATCGGTGAAAGCCCAATGGGACAAGCTGACTGGAGCTTTACCGTTGTCGATTTTCGGGGAAGAAGAAAAAGAGGATGGGGGATCTGACGCAGTGGACGCAGGGTTTAATGGTGTGAACAGTTCGTTTTCGTTCCCTAAACAGGACGGAAATTTGAAGGAAAAAGGATCGAATTTAAATGATGTGTTAGCGGATTTGTATAAAGAGAAAGAGAAGGGGAATGAGGCAAATGGGTTTAGGTCGGGTGTGGATGTTAAGAAGGCAATTGATTTGAATTCTAAGGCGGAGACTTGGAATTGGAACGGATTGAATTCGGGGTTGAACGGATCAGGGTTGAAGGTGGATGCATTGGATTTGAGTATAAACGGTCCTGCTTCGGTTAAAAAAGAGGAGAATTTAGGTTCAAATGGGTATGCATTTGGGAAGGAAAGAAAAGAAGTGAATATGGGGTTAAGCGGGTTGGATTTGAGCTCAAATGGGTCGAGTTGGGGTCAGGAAGGGTTGAATTTGGATTCGAATGCGGGGAATTCTGTTTTGGTTGATGAGGAGGATGATGATGGGTGGGAATTTAAAGGCGCAGAGCCAAAAGCAGAAGCTGCAGCTGAAAATTTGAAGGTAAAGTTTATAGCTCTTTGTTATTTTGATTGTTAATGTCATTTCCAGTTTTCATGTTTGACTAAAAAGAAGTGAGAAGGCATAGAAATTTTGATACATAACCCTCTTGTAGAATGTAAATAAATGACAGTTTAGAAAGTGTTTTTTTTTACGGGTTCTTTGTTGATGTTGTTTAACCTTTTGTTTTATTAGAGTAATCCAAATGTGCCAATGTCGAATTGCAATATGTCTACTTCGAGTTGGGATCCATTGGGTACAAATACCAGTGTGCTGAGTTCAAATATTAATGGGGTAAACGCAAATGCAAGTAGGTTGGACTCTAATTTAGTTGATGAAAATGATAAGACTAGTGTTGATGATGATGATGATGATGATGATGATGGATGGGAATTCAAGGCTGCAGAGCCCGAGACTCGCTTCACAACCGGTGATGCTAAGGTAAAAGTTTAACTTTTTTTTTTTTTTGTCATTTCGATAAGCCAGCAAATCCTTGTTAACCAGATATCCACAAAACTGTTCTGTAAGTTCTTTTACTTTTTGTTAGTGGTGATAGTTTGTTGTTACTAGTGTGTAGGATGTATAATTTTTGCATGTGGCTCTTGTTTATACATAAAGGCAATCCTTTTGTATTTCAAGTTTGATTAATACATATATTTTCATCAATTGATAAGTTGTTCAGGGACTTTATTTTGTTCACTGCTGCTCACATTTACTACTTTGAAGGTTGAGGACCAGGATCGGGAAAAACCTCAGGGAGCTGAATTCAGCTTTGGGTTTGGGAATGGCGCGAATGGTTCTAGTGATTTCTTTGGCACATCAGATGGAATATCTAAGAAACCTGGTGAATGGGACTTAGGATTTAGTTTCTCCCCTAGTTTTGAATCTCAAAGCAAGCAGAATGATACTAAAGATGGTGAGATTTCTTCTTCAGCTGGTATAAATATTGGTTCTGGCGAAATGTCCTGGGCTTTTAAGGACGCAACTTTTGGACATGAATCAAAGGCTAAGGTGATGAACTGATTGATATATGTTCATTCTTTTTTTCTCTTTTTATATCACAATCAATTTGCCTTATCAAGCTCAATGTTTTTACACTTATATCCATAGGAAGAGCCAAGGGTTGCTGATGCTTCCTCATCTGCGGTTGAAGGTTTTTCATTTGACAGTCATATCCAGGTATTAGATCATTTTGCTGCTTGAGAAAAATATCGTTAAAAAAAAAAGAAAAACTTGATGGGGCTTTGGTGGATCGGATATGTTGTGCTAAGCTTCTATAAATTGAGCTCATGTTAAGCATCAAATGCCTGTTGCATAAGACATACCTCTTCATCTAACAAATTGTATTTTGTTTGTCATTGAGAGAAAAGTTACTAGTGGTACACATTGGAAAATTTTCTTCTTTTGTTCACTGTTCATCTTCCCTTTAATGTGTGTAGGGGAATGAGGAAACTTCAAAGAAAAACAAAGCAGCATTGCCCCTGTCCATCTTTGGTGATGAAGAAATTGAAACTGAGGATCCATTGAAACATGAAGATGTTTCCATTCTTAAACCAACCACTACAAATGCTGGCTTGAAGGATACTCGTTCAAATATATCCATCAATGATCTTATATCAAGTTTATATAGCCAATCTGAGACAAATACTTCTTTAAATCCAATCAGCAATCCAAGTGAAAATGGACTTCTTTCCTCTCAGATAGATGTGGGTTCCAGTTTAGTAAATGGTGATAGTTTTGATGACGACTCCTGGGAATTTAAAGGTGCCGTTTCTGGAACTGGAGGAGAAAACCAGAATTCTTCATTCAGTTTTGGAGATTCATATGAAAAATACACTATCAAAACGGAGCTAAATGATTATCTGGACTTGTATTCTAAATTGACCACTGAATTGTGCTTTGTTGCACTTAGCCATCTTGAGAATATGAAGGTTGGTAGAGTCATTTAATTTCATTTCTTCTCATCTCCTTTTTGTTGATATCAATGTTTTTAAAAGTATTTTGTTTCTGAAATATGCTTTTAATTAGAAAGATAAAAGTACTGCTGCTCCTTCTGGTGAAGATGCTGAAGTAAAAGCTATTGAGGAGGAAATCCTGGTATGCAGTTATTTCTTATCTTTCTTGCTGTGTTCGTTTCCCTTTTCTATTATTTCTGGAGTCTTATTTGGATGGTACATGCCAAAATGATTAGATGAGTGTCTATAAAAATCCCTTTCTGTTTATTTTTCTTGAATTTGTGACCCCTTCTCACTTCATACTAGAATCATAAATTTGGAAGATTCTTTTGACACTGTTTGTACAGTTTATATTTAATTTAAACAAGACAAATTTCCAATTAAACAGTATTTTCCTTGGATGATTATATAGTTGTTCATGTTCATTGAATATTTAATGTCAGGATCATGTCTGTTGCCTGTGGTTGTAGGGTCTATATAATGAACTGCAAAAAGATGGCATAATATCTGAAGAAGTCACCTCAGAGAATCTCCAGTCAAGAAGTATTCACCTTGGTGAATATGCAAAGGTTCTACTAGAAAAAAAGTTTCAAGTGCTGGAATCTGAATATCAGTTATCAGAGAAATTATCATTGGTTCGTATCTTTTGGCTTTGATTCATGGGTCTATATGCTCTTATTTTTTGAGAAATTGATTTGATTCAAATCTTGATAGACACATTAACAAAATGTAAAAGTATAGTTGTTTCCATCCGTTACAACTCCTAGGAGTCTAGGACCATCATCTGGTGGGACTATATCTGGTATTACCCCTTTTATTTTCAGAACTCCCAAACATCAAGTTGATCTACTTTCCATAACAGGCTGTTGTTATGTAGGATTCTAGCTGATATCCTAGATTCAATACCCATAAGCTCCCCTTCATGCACCTGTTTGTTGTATATTTATGTTCATAAATCTACTATTTCTCAGTATGGATGGCTATATCTGAACTAACATCTCCGAATATGAAATGCTATGTAGTATTCTCTTTTCCATAAGATTGGTGATTTTTTTTTTTTAATTAGTGGCTTTGACCATGGCATGACCTTGGCTTGTATTTTCAATTCAATAGGCAGAGAAGAATATGGCATCAACAATTGAACTCTTGAAACATGCTGCATCAACATTAAAGGTTCTAAAATTAGGGTCAGCTGAGGATCAATCTTATTATGTATCTATGTGGTTGAGGATTTTGACTGTTTGTGCACTAGAGCTGAAACATGGTTCTATGATTTGGAAGCAGTCATTGCAGAAAAACATCCACCGTCAATTATTGTCTAAACCTCAAGGTGCTTCACTCGAAAGTCAAGCATATAAATTTTTTTTTAACTCTTTGTTGTGTTAAGTTTATTGAGATGATATTTGGGGCATCTGCAGGCAGACAGTACATTCTAGCTCTTGGAGAAATTTACAGAGTTGTCAAAATTGTTGGATCTTTGTCCGCCAAACTCTGCAAACCTTGGATATTGTTTAGTTCTGAAAATCCCACAAACTTCCCTGCTCTTGTGAGGGAGTGTTCTTCTGTGTGGTCAAGTTCAGGGCTTGAAGAAGCCCTTCAAAATCTGACTGATTTGACAGATTTAAAATATGATGTTGAAGCTTTACTTGGTTCCATTCAGAGTATTCATGATCCTGACGCGCATGAACTCTATAAACAAGTTTTCTCGGAACAAGAATCTACATGTTGTCTGTCAGGTTTAACTGCAGGAGCAGTGCCAGGTATGAAATTTTTTGGTTTTAAGCTAAGAACAGGATAACTATAAAATTTTCCCTAGGACAAAGAAGTAAACGGAGAGAGAGCTATTTCAGGCTGTCGTCTGTTAGGTGTAGGTAGATCATTCAATGTGCTTGCTCTATAGGGTCTTTAAGAGTGTAGATTCATGGATGATACACCTCGGCCTTTCAGATAACCCTGATTAGTTAGTCCTTGACGTTTTCGAACCTAAGTTCCATAAACTTTGAACTTAATAAAACATTGTCAATGTTCTTGGCTTTTAAGTTCCTTTTAGGGCCAATATAGGGTGAAGTTTTGATATCATAATCATATTAACACGTTAATTTTCCCCTTAACAGATTAATCTGATTTACCAACCTGATAATCATGCTTAGTTAACAGATTATCTTTTGAAGTATGATAACTGATTCTAAAGGATATCGTTTTACTTGATCTTGGAATATAACCAAGCAAAAGATTATGCAACTCCTCAATTGAATCTGAACTATCTTTTTTAGGACCACTTGAATCAGTCTCTAAAATTATCTTGATTCTCTTTTATCAGGCATGAAAATGGTGCTTTGGGATGGACGGCATTACTTTGTAACCATTGTCAACTTGTGGGCAAATTTAATAAGTCGTGATCCACCAAATTTGCCGCTCATACATGCTCGAAAATAATGCTGTCATGAAAAGACGAAGGTACATTTCCAAAAGTTTCACAGCATAGGTCACACTGAATGAAGTTTCTGGATTGTAATCAGGGTTGCCCCAGTACTAGGATTTTACTTTGGAAAGAAAATGCAGTAACACTTTGAGTTATCCAGAATCTGATGTGGTGCAAGGTGCTAGGTGCTTAATTAAGCCAAATATCTATTCAATATTTACTTAGATTGGTTGTCATTCTTTTTGAGAGAGCTGTTATATAGCAATTTGATGTAGAAATCTCGTCTTAATTTATGATTTGCTTGTATTCTATTATTCATTTGCAAACTGGGTGAATCAAATAAGCACCCCCCATACATCTAGAGAAGAGTTGTGAGGCAAATTAGTTCATCAGTGTCTTTATATGATTTTCTCATTTTGTACTGCAAACACCAATAATTTAAATGAAAAAAGTCTTTATTTTGTACCAATTGTGCAACATATGTTGAAACGCCTGTTGGGTGTCTTAGAAGCTGCTGTAATATATGGAGAAATTTTGGACTGAACTGTTTCAGACCCTTGCTTGCTTTCAGAATCATTGCTGTGACCATGGGCTCACACAACCATACTGCTTCACTAATCAGTATTTGAAGCTCTGATCTTTTAATTTCTTTTTTAAATATCTGTGTTTTATGCGTACTAGAACTTAGCTATGAAAATATCATATTTTGGAAAATGTTAGGTAAAAGTATCATGAAGGTTTTTATATTACGAATCAGATTGTATTTTCTCTTTTAGTAAGAAAATGGACAAATTAGTCTTTGAACGATAGATCAAAGAGCAAATTAGTCTTTTTTGTTAAAATTTATGGCCATTTCTACTATTAAAAACTGACTTGGTTGACAGAATAATGTGTATCTTATGTTGATGTATAATGACTAGCTTTTAGTAATAGAAATTGATGTAACTTTTAACAGAAAGATCAATTAACTTTTTCATCTAACGTATAGAGATTAATTATCCATTTTTTTGAGTAAAAGGTAAATTGTAATTTGACTCCTAATATAAGAGTCTTCGTGGTAATTTTACCGAAAATGTTAAACATGTATGTATCAAATATATATTGGTGTTTGATACTGAGTACTTAATATCCCTTGATACCATAATGCCATGAACTACCAAACATGTTTCGCTTATGCCTTTGTTGATATAGTTGAAGAAGGCAAAATTGGTTGAGCCATGGTTGGAACCCCACCTTCACTCTCCAATGTAAGTTTGGCAATCATTAACCTAAATCTGGACCGTCAACTGTTTCTTGTATTAATCAACTCCGTTACAAGCAGTAAACCATTGCCAAAATTTATAAGCAAAATTCTTGAGCGTCCTTGTTGCTTATTTCCTCTGAAACTGAACCAAAAAAAAGGAAAGCAATATGGTTAAGATGAAGGCTTGAACTTTGGGTAGGCCTTTAATATTTGATAAAAATGTCCCCTGGGATTACCTTTCTTGCAAAGTACTACTCTAACACTTGTGGTTTTTACTTTACAAGTTCTTAAAATGTAAACATGATTTGAAGTATTTTTTTCCCTTGTAGGCGTATAAAATGGGCGGTGAGGGCCCTAAGTGTTGGGGTAAATTCAAACCTATTGATCTAATCTAGTTAGAAAATGCATGCTAGCCCTTGGGAACAAAACAAGAGTCCAAAACATTGAAATTTCAAAGAGTTAACACATCAATCAATTTTATATTCATGGTAATCAAGAGATGAATTCGGTAGTCAAAGAATGATGATATCCTGATGCATTGCTGATCTTATTCACAGTTGTGCATGCTTACCTTGTTACCTTCAGCTTTCAAGTCCTTACTCGAGCAAGGTTGTTGGGGTATATGCTTCCGCCATATTCTATCACTGGTTTTCTACTTTGCTTTCCTTCTATTTTACTTAGACTCGATAATGAGTATCAGATTAGGTATTTGTTGAGGGGAAAGCCAACTTTTTTTCCGGAGAAGTCTTCAAATTGTCATCCGTCTGAAGTTAAAAGATTCCTCAATGGGTCGACATTGTCCCCAAGTTGAGCCAGTGTTGTCTCTAGACTCTACAAAGAACTCGAGTGTCTAAAGAAGCCACCTTGGACTCGAGTTCACCAAACAAAAGCGCCCGAAAGCGCCTTGACAAGTTGGACTGTGCATGGCACATGTTCACTTGCCAAAGAAATGGTAACCATTTGTCATAGGTAGGATTTGAACCCTAACCTATATGGAGGCATGGTTCCTATTGTCACCGTGAGAACCATCGCCCAAGCTTCTAACCTCTTCTTCTCCTCAACAGTATCTCCGAATTAGGGTATTAAGTTCATCAAATTTCATCCATATATGTAAAGGATTGTATCCTTATACCCATAGTTGAACATATGTTAGACACAAATATCAACAAGGATATTTTTAAGAATATGAAATTGGAAACACATGCATATGATGGATGAAGTGTCTCTTTTAAGATAAATGTTTTCCCATCCAAGTCTTTTTTATATTATGGATATCAATCATTCTTTTAAGTTCAACAACAATCCCTCATCTTTTCTATCATGTGTTCAGATTGAACTTCCCCAAATTTCTTAACCATCAAAAGAGATATCTTTGCTGAAATACTGAACCAAAAGATCATATAAAAGTATGAAAGAATGAAATATTGATCTTTGTCTTGATTTGAAAACAATTAACAACCACATCAAAATTTTGATCAACCAAAAAAAAAAAAAAGAAACAAGAGGTTACATTTTGTATCCAATATATGATATAAATTCATATTCCCTATTTTTGCGTACAAGTCTCCTACAAACCAAGACTCATTCTTAGAGTTCCTATATAAAGAACTTCGAATATATAAGGGGAAACAAAAAAAAAAGGAAAACAATAGGAACTATGTATATACAGCTTGTGAAAGGTATATATGTATCGCATTTGCTACTTGTTGTGTAGTGGATCAGGACAAGAAGGGACTTCTCTGTTAATTGTTGCAAAAAACCCATCACTCCCATTTTCCAGATTCTGATCCTTCCAACTTCTCTCAGTCTTCTCTTCATCTTCAACCTTCTCTGCTAGTAACCTTGTTCCCAACACTCCATTTTTTAGAGCTGAAATACTCAGCATTATCAACAAAAAATACCCTATTAAACCCTTTGACACCATTGTCTCTCTTACACTACAAGCTGAAAGTGGGAGAACAAAAGATCAGAAAGAAAAGAGAGTTTGAACTAGAAAGTTTTTTAAGTTGGTAGAAATGCTATATAGGGGTATGCAAAAGCCAAATATTCAAATGGTAAAACTAAAAATTTTATGGTCAAATTCCCTTGCATTTGACAATGCGGGGGATCTACAGACTTTTTTGCTTGGGCACTTTCTATAGGAGGAGCCCACTGTAACAGCTTGCACTTTTCTAATAATTTTGAGTACCAAAGTTGTCCCATATGTGATAATAGTGTACAAGAAGTTTTGTCTGGGAAGATTGTATTTTGTTATTTTATTCAAAAAAAAGTAAATTAGTTATGTTAGAATAAAGAGCAAAATGGTTATTTTCGTTAAAATTTTATTCATTTGTACGGTTAAAAATTGGTTTGACTAATAAAATAATCAAACAATAACATGTGGCAGGCTATGTGTATCTTATGTTAACATGTAAAGACCAATTTTTAACAACAAAAATAGATGAATTTCTTAAGAGCAGGACCAATTTTCTTTTTAATCTAATGTACGAAGACTAATTTGTCTATTTTTTTAATAAAGTGGACAAAATATAGCTTCAATAATTTGTACCCAATTACACTCTTGGAATTGCTAATACGGTTAGCAAAATCTTTTGTTACTCGAATTCAAGATAAGTGTAGAATATTGATATGTGTTTAACACGAGTACATGGTTTAGTACGTGATTAATTGAAATTAAAAGGGTATTTTGGAACTCTTTTGAGAGTGGATGAATGGTGGTTCATTCTAGTCCAAATCTAAGACCATTCCAGCCATGCTAAGTCAAGCTAATGTCACTCAAATTCCAACAGATAAAAATAATAAATTTTTAAACTACACCTAACACAAAAAAGAAAAAGAAAAAAAAAGTAATCTCACAAAGGGACCTCATTTTCAGGATCTTACATTTGACCCTTACTTACCTGTTTCTTCCTATTGCTAATGTTCTACATTAATGCAGTTTTCAAGGGCTACCACCACTCATTTTGCCATTTCTTTATGTTATAAAAAATGGGGTTATTTGCCTTTTGAAGAAAACAATACATTTTTCTTATAAAAAGGCATCTTCATCTTTTCTGCTGTTTTAGCTTATAGGGTTTAGGTTTCAAACTAATAATATTTTAATAAGATTTTGTATCTTCTCATGGACTTCCTCATGGCAGCTATTGCCCATAGTGTAAATAATGATTTCCATAATCTTTTGTTTAAGATTTGTCTTTTACTTTTAACCCCCCCCCCTTTTCAATTATTCATTTTTTTCCTTTTACATGATTATGATTTGTGAATCAAAAGTCTAAGCATATCCCTAACATGCTAATTATAACATTATTAGAAACTCTGTTAAGGCCCCCAAATAAGAGAGAAGAAGCCCACATGTTTTGACTCAAAGGGAGGACATGGAAACAAATTTTTATTGAAAAACATGATGGTTATGGACTCTTCTAAATCCTTTTTTTTTTCACATAAGATCCAAAGCATGAAATGATGTGAAGTTGACTATTGCTTGTGTTTCTCAATTAAGTTTGTCCACAAAAATTTTTTTTCAATCAGTGTTGAATTATTGGAATGAAAGCTGCAACAATAGAGCATTGAGACATTATTATTGTTATCATTCACCATAAATGGTCAAATTTTTGTTCATGTTCCCTGCCTTTACTCATCTGTCTATATCTTCAATCACCTTTGCAGGGAATTTACCTCTAGTTGTCTAAAACATTAAGTTGACCTCTCGGTCGACCAGTAACCAGAAGTTTAACCGATCTAACCGGTATTTCCTAGTTTTCGGGTTTGTTACAACATATATTTTTTGTAAGGAACAATTGTAAATCAAGTTTGTAAGAGACAATGGTGAAGAAAAGCTGCAATTACATTGGTATACCCAATTGCAATTCATATTCCCACAGGCATTAAAAATGAATGAATACATGATGTTTTTACTTGATCATGAATAATATTTTCGCCAATTAAACGGCCGAAGGACAAAAATTCACTTTCTTTGTGATCTACAACTAAACCGATTTAGCTTTACGGAAGAACGGCTTACTCTTATACCGAAACGGTGAACAAATAGAGTTTGAGCACAACAGCAAGACCCAGCTGCAACAGAAAGATGCCAGCAACGATCAAGACCCATCTTTCTCCAGCTGAAGTAATGTGAGCTTTGAGATTAAGTGCCACAAAAGTTGCTGACATGAACCCAGCTACAGCTGCAATTATCCATCTGAAAATTTCCAAGGGGACAACAGATAGACACTGCAACCAAGTACAAACAAAATTTTTAGCTACAAATGAAGTTATAGAACATTGACGAAAGACTGTTATATCACACATATATGTTATATTAAATGTTATGTTGTTAAGGACAAGAACGTCCAGATAATATGCCTCACTCGAGCAAAATCTCTGAAAGTCGAGATGTTAGCTTTACAATGAATATTTTCCACATGAACATTTCAAGCATGAGGTTCTTATTTCCTTCAGACAGTTTACTCAGTTCATTCAGAGAACAATATTCGAAAACGAAAGAACTTACCAGTGCTGGAATAAAGATAAATAATGAGTATCCATATAGACAAAACAGTTGGACAAGGCCTGATGGTGCTGAGAAGTACTTGAGAATAACATACAAGACAAGAGGAACAACAGTGACATAGCCATAGAACACACCAGCAGACCATGTAACCAGATTTATGTCATAATTCCATTCTTTATCCCGGAGCTTGTGTGCTACATAGGTCACAAATGTCCCAATAGACGCTGCTACAAATATAAGAGTGGTGCAAATCCAGAATGGTCCATATCTGAACAACATTGAGCATTTTCAATCATGCGTGAGTGGCAAAGAAGGGTGAAGAAAAGACAAAGTGAAATATTTCCAGAAGATGAAAGTTATTAGATGAAAGTTACTGAGAGAAATATTTTCAGAAAGGCATACTTGAATTGCATGTCTGATAATATCCAAGAAACTAAAGTTCGGCAATGATAAACTCTTTTTCCTTTTTATTTAGTATTTTAGGCACCCATTCCTAAATAAATGTTTGTAATCAAGTGAAATAGCAAACAAACTTTCTAGTCTCAAGCTTAAATAACTTCTCATACATCCAAACTTGATAATTATTCAATGCTTAGCTCACTATCTTTAAATACAAACGAGTCACGGGGAGAAAACTCACAAATCTGGGTTGGTAGCTGTTTTCTCTGTAAATGTTCCCCTAAATGGATAGAGTGACTCCTTAAGTCTATCCAAAACATCTGTAGTATCAACATCAAAATATGGCTTGTATGCAGCAACTGTGAATTTATGAAGCCATCCACTTGCTTGTGGTTCATCAGAGCCACTAGAAGAGCCACCAGCAGGTCTTGAAAATGAATCTGCCTCAACAAAATGACCTCATTTTTCAGAATCTGCCTCAACAAAATGACATCATTTTTCGACCAACATAACAACAAATTTTGTTCATGTGACAAGCTAATTAGATCCGTCATCTAAACTACACATATTGGAAATCATATTTAAGTCTATTTGAAATTTACTTTCATTCAACTGTTTGATACATGCATATAAAGCAACTATTTCAAATGTATCATTGATGTTATGGATCATTTTTCATACTAAGTACTTGATCAAACCAAATCCTTAAATTACTAATTCATCGGCATGATGATAAAGCTAATGCAATTTGAACATGCAATGCGACCGGCATCATGAACCCTTTACATAATGCACGATGAACAAATCAAAGCACAAGCACTATCATGACTGAGATTAACCTAATACAAAAATCAAAAGAAAAAAGAAAATGAGAAATACCGTCGGCATCAGATGGAGGTAGAGTTCCACCAGAGATCTTCCCCTGCACACCCGATGGAGGAAATGTTTGAAGGCCCGAATCTACAATAATTAATTAATTTAAAATAATAATACACACAAATTAGATACCTTAAAGCTAAAACAACACTCTTAACACTCCATTATCCATTAAATCACAAATTCAACTCATTTATCAAATTACGATAATCCTTTCATTTCCTACATTTCTAGCAATCAAACAATTACAAAAATACTAGAATTTCAATTCAGATCCATAATTTGACAATTATAATAAAACGAGCACCTGCGAATTGGACCGCGACACGGCCGGAATCCGAAACGGCCTGTGAAATTAAGGATTAAAAAAAATTAGAGAACGAGATCTAATCAATTTTATCCCCCCCCCCAAAAAAAGAAAAACAAAATTAAAATCCTAAATTGAGAATAATTAAAAAAAAACAATTCGTAAAACAAAACTTACGGGTACGGATCCAGAAACTTTCTGGTTATCAATGCTGGTATAACCTCCGGACATCATCTTTTCGTCTCTTTTCTTTCACTTTTTTTTCCCTTCTCTTCTCTTCGTTCTACAGATCTTCTCTCTCTTGTTGAAGTCGAGAGGTTTTTATTTTTATTTTTTGTAAATAATTTTTCCTGTTTGTTTTGTGTCAAATTGAGCGAAAATTTTGGATTAAGACAGGATCCGAGAATATCGGCCCAAATAAAAAACAAGGATTTCGGTTATTGGACTACATTGGGCTTGGCTCTATCCATTTTACATTTAAATCAACGTATCTCGTCAAATTTTCTCATAATATTTTATTAACGTCTTCCTCGAAGGAGGATAAGCGGGAGACTCTGCGTCTGGGATAGACTGCAAGATAAAAAGAAAATTATGGAGGCTGCCAAAGCTTGTATTTTTGAAAGACTCCAATGCTTTCTATTGCTTAAGTTACGAAAGTTGATAACTATTGAAGGGGTCTTTCAATAGAGTAATAGTAGAGCAAGTAATGGTATTGCTGAAGATAGACTAAACCTGATTATGGCATGTTCGAGAAGTGGAAAGGTTTGGATAAAAAATATAGGTTTGAAATTTTGGTTTGAGCAAAAAAGAGACCCGTTTCGAATAAGTTTTTTGTTTGAACTTGACTTAGCCCGAAGTTGCAAAAAAAAATATATATATATTGCTTTCATGTTGTTGTTTTGGTGTATTTTCGTTATTATATTGCTACTATTTTGTTGTTATTATTTGGATATTATATAATTATTATTTTATTGTTAATTTTATTATTATTTTAGAAATATTTACTTATTAAGTTATACATATCTTAATGTTATTTAAGTATAAATAATTTTTTAATTTATTTTTAATTTATTAAAAAACATATATTTTAATATTTTTAATTTATTTAATGTACTATATTTTTAAAATTTATTCCTATATAAAAGTAATTTACTTAACTATAAAATTTTAAGTTTATCTTTTAAACCAAGCTAAACTTAGGCATAAAATTTTGTTGAGGCTGAACCCATAATCTGATGTGGACATAAAGGAGCATTTATATGGGTGTTGGTTGCATGAAAGTGCGTAAAAGATGAAGTCATTCTAGGCATGTGATCGGGTGAAGTTGATGTGGACAGGAGCATGTTTTATAATTTATTGCAAGTATTTTTGTTGGGTGGATGGTTATGCATATTTCGCCAGCGAGGAAAGACGAAGTAAAATATGTCTCATTGTTTAGTAATACAATTTATGGCACGTTTGGTTCGCTGTATTGGATTAGAGGTGTAATGGATTAGAGGTGTATTGGAATAGAGGTGTAATAGCAAATCAACTGTTTGGTTGAATGTAATGGAATAAAGGCGTAATAGTAATCTTGTGTTTGGTTGAATGGAATAGAGGTGTAATAGCATAATGGAAAAAACTAAAATGACTAGAATACCCTTAGCATAAATTTGTTTTGGTAAATGATTATTGTTATTGTTATTTAAATTTTAATAAGATTATTAATATCAATAATAAATAATTTAATCATATTTAAACATAATTATTATTAAATATATTATAATTAAAATATATAATTTAATAAAATTCTTAATAATCAGTATTCTTATATGAATTTACTCAAATCATAATATATGATACTATAAAATTTAAATTAACATAATTATTATTAAATATATTATAATTAAAATATATAATTTAATAAAATTCTTAATAATTAATATTCTTATATGAATTTACTCAAATCATAATATAAAATCGTGTTGAGAGGTTCAAATCTTATAATTACAAAAGAAATTGTGGAAAATTAAAAATATAAAACCAATTTATTTATTAGTTGTGATTTTATATCGATTCAATTGAAATATAATACAAATGACAATCTAAAATTAAATGTATTATTTTCAACCTAAAACATTAACT
Organism: Gossypium hirsutum; assembly: GCF_007990345.1. Classification (NCBI taxonomy): domain Eukaryota; kingdom Viridiplantae; phylum Streptophyta; class Magnoliopsida; order Malvales; family Malvaceae; genus Gossypium; species Gossypium hirsutum. Next base: position 61,036,685 of record NC_053447.1, read on the forward strand.
TGAAGCTTCAATTTTATTATGTCAATCAAACCTTCATTTTGTTCTTATATAAGTTAGTAATAAATATAATTATTTTGGGATGTAACATAATCTAATAGATTATAAAACCTGTAGGCTTTATCATTATGTAGTTTTTGTATCAATATAATCATGAAATTTACAGACTACATCGTGGGAAGTTAGCCATATCAATGGTATCATCATCCCTGCCTCACTCACTTATCACCCCAGCATTGCTGGAAACAGTTCACATAGAAAGTACATGTTTTCCTAATCCCCCGACCCACCGTTTCATCGAGTCACGATAATCAACTTCAAGTTGGATTTCTTTGCATGTTTGGATTAACAGGTGCAAGATCAGAGCTAAAGTACCTTCACCTTGACAAATTTCACTGTGTTACATTAGCAAGATGTCCTTGGCGTGCTGAAATCATTTGCCATGAGAATGTTGTATGCCAAAAACGACTTCTGCTTGCTCCTTTCGGCTAACCCACATCCTGATACCAACCAAAACAGAACTGTCGGTTTAGATTCGAACATCTATATTTGAAGAAATATGATGTATCTTTATTCTTCTCTAGACTGATAGCAAGACTTGTGATTATTTAGCATGGGTGCATATTAAAATGATGAAGATATCGGTATTAAATATCAACTGATGCATTTTGTGTTTGCTAGTAATGACTCGAAGTCGAAGATTCCTTTTACGACATAGCAGGAAAAAAAGGAAAAAGGAAAAGCTTCAACATGTTTTATCTCCTACCTTTCAAAGACATATTCTCTAATAGGTTTCATTTGAAAAAAAAATCATCAAGAAACAGAGATAGTGAGACTACTCCTCACCCAATGGTTGTATGTATGCTGGAACAACAATAAAGAAAATGACACAAGTGGCAAAACAGAGAAACCATGTATAAGGCAAATCAACTAATCTGGTGGCACAGTGAATGAAGAACAGATGGCTCAAATATATATATATATAAACTTAGAAAACTACAGCTCGAGTGACCAACCGATTCCAAAGGCCTCTGATGCATCAGTGGTGGAACAATGGCAGCGCTTTGATTCATGGAACCGTCAATTTGGCAGGGTCTAGAATGTACTTCACTATCAGTGGTGCCAACACCTGACTGCTGGATCCCGGAGAACATTAGTTAATCACAATGCAATGAATGAAAAAAAGAGCAACCCCCCCTAAATTAACACATATACACCAAGAGATTACACAGAATAATTATAAATTAATCATACTTTTTATAATCCATGACCACTAAAAGAGTTTTTTCAGATTAGAACTTTCCTAAATTTTTCTATTAGGTAGTATGTACAAATGTACAAGTTATATCAACTGCAAGGCACAATAAGCAATTAAGTCCAAACTTCTGCTCCCTTCTAATGAATATTGACAAACTACTGAAAGAGAGTATGTGTTTGTTCTTACAATGAACAGGAGCTTGGGTGATAGTTGGTGCCTCACGAGTAACAGTTTGAGTTTGTCCTGATGCACTGCAAGTTGCATTCTGCTGGAAAAAAGGAAAAATCGAGTATAAGCACGCGCAAAGCACACACAGAGCCATAACATACGTGCAGGCATGTAATGATTTGTTTCAGTAAATCTACTATCAAGATTTAATACCGTTTACATTGACAAAAAGATGAGCAACAATTCTCAATTTCTTCTGTAAAAATAAAAGTAAGCGATTAGTTATGGCGACAAAACGTACCAAAGCAGTTGCGGTGCATGCAATGGATGAAGATTGTTTTCTACTTCTTCCTACACTAGGTTGTGATTGCAAGCCAAGTTCCCATGGCCTAATCCGAGTCGGAATTCTAACCAAGCCACAACGGCTACTGCATTCAATTCGTGACTCTAATCAATGTCCTGCCGAAAACCAATAGCAAATTTTATCATCATTAATCTAAGAAAAATTTGAGAGGTATGTCCCCAGAACAGAAGGTGAAAAAAGAGAGAAAAAACTGACAAAACATAAGGTAACCTATTAATCGTATTGCAAGGCAACCTGGAAAACCAATGGTATGAGATGAATGAAGAAACAAAACAGAAAATACTATATGGTTTGTACTCACTCTCAAATTTGATTAGAACAGCCATTATCCACCAGTGATATCTTGAACTAAAGTAGCTCAGAAGACTACCAAACGAAGATGACAATGACAATAGAAACAAAGAATATAAAGGTAATAAAAGACATTCATGCTCGACACATTGTAACGCTGGAAAACCAAATACAGCACAAAGAAGCACTAATCAGGAAATGGAATCGCATTCCCCCTTTTTTAGAAAAGAAAAATGAATAAGATTCCTTAAACTCGTTTACAGTACAGAAACAAATTGAAGAAACAGATCTTCAACCCACAAGCATTATATTTTCTTAAAAGCACAAAAATAATTTTCCATTCTTCTTTAACAGAATCATTTCTGCAATTCCAAACATTACAACCACAAATTTATATCACATGCACAAAATCATTAAATTGTACCTGGTGCAACATTTTTATACTTGCTGCTCCACATGTATACATTAGAAATGTTCGACAACCTCCACATATGAGTTGAGCCATTTCCATCCCTGCATGCTTATTTACAAACTTGGTGATCAAGCCATAATAATTTGATTCAACTTATTTACATATCGAAACACAAGGAATATTACTGACCACCCCATGTTTAATTTTTCTTTCACTTAAATTTTCTTATTTCTCTAATAAATTCTAGATAACAACACCATAATTAGCATTAACAGATGGTTTCAAACTATCTATCAACAAAGGAAACCGACATGAAAAAGGAAAAAGAAGATTCATCAATTGAATGCCGAAATAAGAGAACTTCCCAACCAAATAAAAAGAAAAGAAAAATACCTGCGTGAGTGATTTGGTGTTAGAAAATTGATGGAGGTGAGAGAAGAAGAGAGTCGTGGTGAGGCTCTCACAATTGCAACAATCCTTCCAGTCGTTGCATAATTACTGTCCAAATCAAATACCCAGAATCAATACTTTATCACTCTATCCTTAACATTAACAAAATATAAACAGATAAAAGAGTACTGAAAAAGAGAGAAAGAGGTGAAAGTAGCCATAGATTTGAGCGAAACAAAACAGCAGCCTTGAGAAGAGAAGATATGCGACGGACAAAGCTAAGGAAAATTGGAAATAAAAGATGAAGAACGGAAGAAGTAGAAGGAGGAAAGTTACCTGGATGAAGAAGGAGAAGAAGATGAAGAACGCAATAAGGAGAATGAGGAAAAAATAAAAATTACCTTAAATATCTAGGTCTCCTCTGCAATCAATGGAAAAAAAGGGAAACGTAGAGATGGTTGGAAAGAAAGTTACAGAAGCAGAAGATGAAGCTGAGGGCAAAAATTGAAAAAGAAAATCAAAACAGAGACGTAATAGCGGCGCTGAAGCAGAGAAAATGCCGAATCCGTCCGCAACGTAATAAGCCTGTATTACGACAATACAGCGAACCAAACGCTGTATTCAGTGGGGCCACCGATTCGGGGTGTAATGGATTAGCCATTACACCCAACCAAACAAACCCTAATCTTTTTAGCATAATTTTTTTTTAAAATTTAACCCCAACTATTTATATTCTTATCTTGACCTCAAGTAAAATTTTCTGATTTCACCTTTTGCCAACAAGTATGGTTGGATCTAAAGCTTGTTTTCTTATTCAATTGGGTTGGTATAACATTAATTTATTAATTATTTTAGAAATATGTTGATACTATGTGATGCAAATCTCTGATCTTTTATGGTACAATTTTAAAAAATCAGTAGTTTATAGGTTTTTTTTTTCCTAAAAAATTCTCAATATTTTTTCAAAAAAATTAAGTCCCTATTTTTATTTGTACTAAATTAGGTATTTAAACTTTTAAAATGCATAAAAAAGCTTCTTAAACTTTTTCAAAAATAAAAAAGCAATTAAGCCCCTATGTTTTTTTACACTCAATTAAGTACTTGAACTACCAAAATATATAAAAAAAGCCCTCAAACTTTTTCAAAAAAAACAATTAAACCGCTACTTTTTTTTTGCACTCAATTGGATACTTTAACAATTCTGTTAAAGTTAACCATCCTAATTTTTTTTAGTTAAAACCACCACATGTCACAATCACTGTGTGACATGTGGCAAAAAAATTTATAAAAATAAAAATTAATAAAAGTTATAAAAATAGAAAAAAATTGTAAAAAAAATAAAAAAGTGTAAATTTTTATAAAAATCATAAAAATATAAAATATATAGAAATTTAGAAAAACAATTAAAAAAATTTATAAAGTCGTAAGAAAATTTTTAAACTATAAAGAAATATAAAATTTGTAAAAAATATAAAAATTATCGTTCTAAAAGAAGAATTTTATAAATTTTTTTATAATTTTTATTGATTTTTATTTTTTATTATTTTTCGCCACATGTTACACTGTGTTGTAACATATGATGGCTTTAACTGGAAAAAAACTGAGAGTCGTTAACTTTAACGATCAACAGTTAAAGTTAATGGTTATAGGGTCTTTTTGATGTATTTTATAATTTTTTTTATGATTTTTGTAGAATTTTATAATTTTATAAATTTTTTATTAAAATTTAATAATTTTTATAACTTTTATGGATTTTTATTTTCTATAATGTTTTTGCTGCATGTCATGTCGTGGTTGTGACACAGAGTGACTTTAACTGAAAAAATTAAGGGCAATCAACTTCAACGGTTAATTGTTAAAAAACCTAATTGAGTGAAAAAAAAGGGACTTAATTTTTTATTTTTTTTAAGTTTGAGGGTTTTTTATACTTTTTGGCAATTCAAGTACTCAACTGAATGCAAAATAAAAGCAAGGACTTAATTACTTTTTTTTAAAAAGTTTAAGAATCTTTTTAATGCATTTTAAAAGATAAAGTACGTGAAAAAAAATAAGGCTTAATTGTTTCTTTTGAAAAAATTTAAAAGTTTTTTATTTTTAAGTTTTTTAATTTTTTGGTTAAAGGATAACACAAACAACATCATGTACTATCATAATGTAATTAAAACGATGGGCGTGTGACTGTAGTGTGTCAAACCGTTGGCTATTACCGGGAACTATGTATGATGTAAATATTCAGCAAAGGAGACAAGGAAATGACTGATAAATTATTCAACTTGCATCTGATTGTCGCTGAACAGCTTAATTGTCAAAATCACATTTTTATATACCTTTCACCATATTCTACAAATATATATATCTATTAAAGAAATGGCATTTATAATACTTTAATCACAAAAGAATTCTGAAAAACTTTTAAGCCCTTGCCTGTCATGGTAAGACTAATTCAGATAACAAGTACAAAAGAATCATAAGCTATGATATATGGCCAACAACAGCCATTTCGAAGTTTTGAGCAAAAATGCTCCCCTCTTCTAACCAGAAAAAAAGAATGACAGATAATGGTGTACTATAATTCGAACAGGATATGCAATTGTACTATAAGTACATATTATGCGAGTGTCTTCGCATTGTATTCTGGCATACAGGATTATTTCGGGGATGAAGCACAAAGAGAGAGCTCTGGTTGGTTTACCTACTAGAGCATCTATGTTGCTGCAGCTATGCTTTGTGCTCTAACGAAGCCGGAGTATTAACTTGATCTCCAAGTAATATCTGATAGTGTTCATATCATGCCTTTTTTAATTTACCCCTTGTAAGCAACAAATACCTTTGGATAGCAAGGATAAGAACCCAAGTGGTGGCTGAAATTTTCTCTTTGATCATTAGAAGCAAAGCGGAGCTTAATACAGTCTTTGTGATTTGAGCCTCTATTCCTTTGAAAAAGCCGGGAATCCCTTCCTTTTTCCAGATATTACAGAAAACACTTGACACTGTTTTCCGTGGTTTTCGTTGAGCTCTCTTAGTTTTATCATCATCTTCGTCTGGATCTGAGGCTTGGATCATTACCTTGCACCTGCATTGAGTAGGTAAACATATTACTTCCATATAGTGCACTCTAAAGCATGCTTTTATAGTGTCAAGATTTGGGAGAGCAGGTATGCACCTGATTGCTGGATAAGTCAAGATAGTTGCAACACTCTTCGATATTGCGCCTACCAGGAAAGCTGTAAAGGCAGATAGAACTACTGGAGAAGAATCATGGTCTGCTTCCTTCAGTTTTTGCTTAAGTAGTTGTTGTTTCAGCTGATCAAATACTGTAAACTGCAGTTTACCATAAATCTAGCCTTAGTTATGGGGACGGGAACTTAACAATCAATATTCAAGAGTAAGAATCGAGAATAACTTTATAGGCAAGCAGTCTATTGTTTTAAATTCAAAGCAGGGTGTAGCACCTGAATTGCAGGGTTGGAGGTCAGTAAAAGAGATATGCCAAGGCCATCGAATGCATCACTCAAAGTGCTCTCTGTGAGGGTCTTCCAGAGCCCTTTTGATTTTCCATATGCACTTGTCTGCATTCTTGAGGAGGCTGTATCCAGGGGCTACAAGTGATAAACCAAGTATTTTACATCAACCACCAGCATTAAAATACATATGCTCTTCGGACAGCAAAATTGTACATGATAAAGAAAGATAGTTGAAAGTTGAAACTTTAATGGCAACAACATCAGTATCTTTTCCACTTCAGTTCACAAATCAATAATGCTAACAGTATAAAATTTCTTATTACCGGTCAACTATCTCCATGATGTAAAACAAAGGAGTAGTCAATCAAAAGGTCATTCATAATCAAAGTATTAGACAGGAGTGTCCAATAATAAAAGATAAACCAAAGACTTTGCATTCTAAATTTCAATGGCATTAAAGTTTCATTTTCTATTCCTTTTTGATATTTTTTTTACAGAAATTTCAATGTAGCACGTTTTTTGTCATGTTTAATCTGTCTTTGTAGCAACATGAAATGCTTCCAATCAAAAGTGCAAGTCATAAATGATTGTAGTTTCCAAATGAACATGGAAGATCGAGTGTTCCATATTTTCCAAAGTATCCTACAGTTCAATATCTATACACTATGCAATAAGGATTGGAACAAAACGAAAACATAAGTGACTCGTCTCACCTGAGTGACAATAGCAGTACAAGCCCCTGCTGCAGCAGCAAGAATCAAGTTTGCTTTTGTCCCAATCGACTTGAAACCACTCTTTTCTAGATACAGTCTTTTGAAGTAGCTATATCCATAAAAATAAACAAATTGTGCAATAAATGACTGTAGGTTTTTTGTGCCTAATCCCTGGTATAAGGAAAGAACTTGGCGGTTAGATATCGCTTCCCATAATACATCTGACAGGTTCCTACATAAGATAAGAGAAATTAAGATCAGAAAACTGACAAGTTAAATCCAAGAACTTCCTGCATTGCCAACAGGCCTTGTAGTATGATCAAAATAGAATAAGCATCTTCATTTTTCAAGCATATTATCAAAAGGTAAAACACATAACATGAACAGTAAAGTGAAGGGAACTAAATCTATAAGGTAAAAACTGCCGCTCAATTACAATTCATATGATCCAATTCAATTAACATGACTAAATCTATAAGGTAAAAACTGTTGCAAATTCATTCAAAGACACAACCCCAGGAAAAAAAAGTTATTTTATTTTTTAAACCACCTAACAATCAACACAGCTAATAAAAAACCCTGAAGCCATATTAACAAAGAGAGTCATTTCAACACAAATTCACACATTAAAAAAAAAATCAAATTTCAGAATTACCCGGATCATCATGATCACAACAAAACAAACCCAGAATTTAGAAACATCAAAAAATTTAAAAAAGAAACTCGAAAACAAGAACTGGGTTACCTGTATTTTCGTTGACCATGGTCTTGAACCTCGACTTGATACTTGGTTTTGCAAGTGTCAAGAGGGTACAAAATCGTGGTGCTTAACAATGACCCTAAAGCACCTGAAGTAGCCTCCGATAAGGACTCTAAATCAACAGCCATCTAAAAGATTTTCTTCTTTATTTATGTACTCTCTTTTTTTTTCCTCTATATTTTGATTAGGCTTTGTGAATTAGAAGTTGAATTCTTCTATGAAGTTGTTTTGATCTGGTTTTTAATATATATAGGAAGAAGGAAAGAGAGGTAGCTGAAAAAGAAAACACGCTAGCGAGATGGAGATGCGCTGTCGTTTCTTTGTATTGGGATTTGAAAAAACGTGGGATTTCTCCGTCCATTTTAACGGCCATGCTTACGTCAATTGTATCGTTTTTGACGGATCAGATGAGCTGGACAGTCGGTAGTTCGTACCGTGGTAATATTTACTCTTCTTAGTAGTCGCCCAAGTCAGCCGTTACTAACGGCGTTTTGTCTCCATAGTTATTGATTATTATATTTCTGACAAATTGGATAAATTGATAGTTTTTGTTTAATTTATCATGTAAAAATAAAAAATATTTATTTAAAATTGTTAAATAATTTTTTAAAATAATATAAAAGACTTGATTATTTTTTATTCACTTAAAATTTTATTTTTTAAGAAATATTTATAAAACAATTAAAATATTATCCAATAATAAAAATAACTCTTAAACTCAAAACTTAAAGTTAAAATAAAAAAACCGAAACTTAAATAAAACTATTATGGTCGGTTAAAAAAATTTCAAAAAGATCGATCAAATCGAACCGAACTCATCTTTATTTTTGTTTTGATTATCCAACTAAAAAAAACTTTCAATTTTACTACCAACATTATCAATATTAAATTTTTTTTGTCACTCATTTGTTAAAACTGATTTTTTTTAAAAATCTCAATTAGGTCATTAGCTGATGGATGATATTTTTTTTGATACAATGATAAATTTAAGATTTAATATTTACACTTTTTATTAATTTGATCTTAATTTTTAATAAATTTAAATTTTTAATATTAATAAAAATTCCAAAAAAAAATCTAATCTGCTTTTTCAGATTTTCAATAAAAAATTTCATAAAAATGGTATGACTTTGAATTATGGCGATGATCAACGAAGGCAAATCCAATTGAATACAGACAGGTGGTGAAAGTGGGATAAGTAAGTAAAGACTAAAACCACCAACATGATTATGCGGTATCTTTGCATATTTGGGTGGCGGCTACACCTGATTATGGGTATCACCACCCGTTTAGGCTCCAAAATCTATTTAAAAAATTGGAAGGATTTAGATAAAAAAATTAGTTTAAAAAATGAGCTTAAATAAAAAATAAGATTCATCTTTTAAACGGGTTAAGTGTTGAGTAAGATTTTTTATTTCAGGTTAACTGGCTCGAATTTGACTAAATTTTTTCCTTGCTATTAGGTTGTTTTGATGTCATTTTATTATTATATTGCTATTATTTTGTTATTATTATTTGAATATTATATAATTCTTATTTTATTATTAATTTTGCTACTATTTTAGAGGTATTTGCTTGCTAAGTTGTAACTGTTTTATTGTTATTTTAAGTATAAAGATTTTTAATATATGTTCAATTTATTGGGAAACTTTTATTTTAATACTTTTAGTGTATTTGATGTATTATATTTTTAAATTTGTTTTTATATAAATAATAATATAAAAAAATTAACACGGGAGGGACGAACTGGCCAGGCTCGGGCTTAACAATTTTTTATTGGACTTAAGTAAAATTTTAAACTAATTTTTCGGGTTAGACTCAAACCTAAAAAACAGAACAAAAATTTTATATTAATTCAATCCGAACCCGATTCAGTTTGACCCATAATCAAGTTTAATTGACACCATACAAATGTGGGTACGAAATGTTATAAATTAAGCTGAATGATATAACACTATTATCAATTCAAGTAAGTTAATGTTTTCCCAATATTTTAGGGTAAGCTTTTGAATAATAGCTTAAAAATGGCTGTGGAAGATTGTAAACGATATATTCAAGTCATTTAAGGAACCAAAATTGACCCATTAATGAGAAAGTGATTGTCAAGGTTTTCAAATGGATCCCCAATCTTGAAATCTAATTTGCAAGGAAACAAGCTTTTTTTTTTCCTGTGCTGTTTCCTGCCAAAAACAAATATTGGTTGCACATAACAATTATTGAAAACGTTTTTTTTTTTTTGTAAGTGTCCCATTTTAATTTTTTTGTATTTAAATTTATTATATGAAAATTATATTTTTATGTAGGATGAAAAAAATCCCCAAATCTAAACTTCAATTGATTTCAATTTTATATAATTTTCCTTGAGGTAAGAGAATTAGAATTTTCATTAAAAATTTTGGTATTAAGTTGGAATCGGTCCCTATAAATTTGTTAAAATGCTCATTTTTTAAAACTATTTTAATTATAATTTCTTAATTTAATAAAAATTTAGATTAATTGTATTAGACATCCTTAAATTATGACTCAAATTCTAGATTGATCCCTAAATTTTAAAACAGTTTAAATTATCCTGTGCGAAGCATAGTTTAGTTGTATATATATTAATTATAAAATATTAAATATATTTTTAATTTTTTTTAAATTGTACATTTTAAAAAATAATAAAATAATATAGCCTAAATATTTTATATTGTTCAACCATTGATCAGTTGAATCAATGAAATCTATCTGATAAATCTTCACAATATTCTTATTCTTTTTAAGTTCTTTAAATGAAAAATAGGACCTAAATTTTTTAAAATAAAAGTATAAAAATTAAATTTGTGAAGAATATAGGGACCAATGACATATATCTAACCTTAATATTAATTTATCTAATGAATATTTTTTTTATTAATCAATCTCATTATAGATTTTGATAATATCTGCTATTTTTGACACAATACCGCCCCAACTCGTAAATAGGAGGATAATACACTTCAGTGCACTCGAACTCACATCCTCCTGCATTAACAATGATAATTGTCATTTAAACTATTTTATTTTTATGTAAACTATTTTAAAAAATTGTCATTTAAATTATCATTCATCAAATATACAATTATTCAAATTTGGAGTTTGATGATAGTAAAATGTTGGGAGCACAACATCAATACTCGATGGTTAAGAATCTACCCACCATGTAAGCATGCACATAGAAATGTTTGCCTAAACACTACCAACCCTTTCTATCTTTATTTCCTTATAAATTTGAATGTTAAGAGCTGAATCCCTACACCAAAAATGGCTCACAAAACCCTTCATTCCAACCAAAAGCTCTTCACTCTCTCCCTAATTCTTCTCTCTTTATCACTATCAATCTTTTTTATATTTTTCGGATCAAAAAACAACATTGTCAACAGATTTAAGGTCGAAACAGATCAGCCTAATCAATTGTTTACAAATCCGAGATGGTTTGATCTTATTCAAGAAGAGAGTAACAGTGATAAGAAGATCAAGGTTGGTTTAGTTAATTTCAATGATGAAGAAGCGAGTCAATATGAAGTGCATGGATATGGTTCACTTGTTGATACCGTTCGTGTACATTTTAATTGTGTTTCTAAGGTAAGAGAATGGAAGGATTTTTTTCCTGTTTGGATTAATGAAGACTCGAACTTGCACCCGCCGACATGTCCGGAGATCCCCATGCCACGGCTGGAGGAGTATTGGGACCTTAATGTCGTGGTGGCTAAGGTACCATGTGATGGGTGGACAACTGAGGCAGGGATGAGGGATGTGTTTAGGTTACAAGTGAATTTGGTGGTGGCTAATCTCTTGGTAAGGAGTGGTTGGGCCAAAGGGCCGGTCGTTAAATGGGAGGTGTACGCGGTGTTCATCGGCCCTTGTGGGCCGATGCCGGAGATATTCAGATGTGATGATCTGTTGAGGAAGGAAGGGGATCATTGGGTGTATAAGCCTGAGCTGAAGAGGCTGAAACAAAAGGTGCTCATGCCTCCAGGGACATGCCAAATTGCTTATCCATTTGGAAAAACAGGTTTCTTTTAGTTTGCTTTTAGTTTTGTTTAATATTTTTTTTCTTAGAAAAAATTCAAAAAAAAATTACATGTTATGAGAGTTTTAAATTGTATAAATTCAAATATAGGGTCTATTGATTAAAAATTAATTAATTAATTTCTGGGAGATACTTTAATTAAATTAATAATTCTTCACATAATAAATTCTTGGGTATTTGCTCTTTTCAATACAATATTTAAAATTACCAATAATCTCTCCCCAACTTTTAAATAAAAGGATAATGCGCTTCGCACTCGAGCCCACGTTCTCTTGTACGAACAATAACGCCAATATCAATCGAATTAAGATTCAATTGACAATTTTATTTAAATTTAACTTCAAAGAAAAAAACCGAAATACCTCTAATTTTGAATTAATTATCATACCAAACAAAGAGAATTCATATAAGGTAATACAACTTTTGGTATGGTGGCATATATTTGACCTTGCCATGTTTATAGGTAAATATTAAATGTCAAGATTTGCTATATTTATTTTTGGAATTTTTTACTCATTAAAGGTTATTGTTCATATCTCATTTACGCAAAATTGTCTTAAATATTGAAATAATAGCACTGTAAACTAGAATCTAAATTTCATTCTACATTTATTACTAACCACTAAAATTTGTATTTAGTACCTTTCACTTTAATAATTTGCCATAATTTGATTTTTTTTATTACTATTAATTTTAATTTTATGCCTTAGTCACCATTAATGCAGTTTAAAATTTTCATTAGTCATGAACCTCATGTGTTGGTCTAACGGTCAAGAGTGTTTGCCACTCTAAGTATGGTCTTTGTTCGAGTCGCGCTAGTCGCGTTGGTTGTTCTGGCTTTACGTTGTTATTGTAATTCAAAAAAAAAATTCATTAGTCATGATGAGTCTAGTTTAATTGATTGCACTTAATTGTGTTTTTTCTTCAATTTAAAGATTCGGGAAAATTATAGGTAAAATTAAGGGTGTAATCGAACCAAGTCGAGTCAAAATGCTACTTAGCTCGAGGTCGATTTGAAATTTGAAGCTTGATTAGACATTTGTTTTTAAACTCGAGCTTGGCTCGAGATATAAGTAAGCTACCCAAGTTCGAGCTCGATTAAACTAGTTTACTAATTTTTGTACTCTCTTTTTTGATACACAATGTCTATACTCAAGTTCGAGCTTAGCTTGATAATTAAATTTAGGGTTAATAATATATATTAAGAGCAATAATGAAATTTAATAATATAAAAAAAATATGAAAAGCTCGATAAGACTTATTAGTCATTCAAATCAAGTATTACTAAACTCGAATTCGACTCAATCAATAGGTTGAGTTGCTTGAGCTAGAGTTTGGCTCGACAAATACCGAATTGAGTTCAAATTTTTTTCGATTCAAATTCGAGTAACATGTGAGCACCAAGACCTCATTTCATCCTTAAGTAGAGTTAGGCATTGTATCAAAATAAAATTCCGTTGGTCATTAATCAGACTTTGGTTCAATGGCGAAATTGAATTCTTGAGAATTTTGAGATATTAGATTAGCATTTGAGTTTCGAGTATTGATTTTTTAATAAAAAAATCATATCAAACTATTAGTGATTTGGACTAATTGCTATTTAAATTTCATCAAATAAAACCTAAATTGTTGTTTTTGTAATACAATTTTATCTTTATTCCACAGATAATGCCAGGCAAAGTAAGCTGAAAAACAGGCAATTTAATCACAGGGAAGCATATGTAACAGTTCTTCACTCCTCCGAAGCTTATGTATGTGGCGCCATAGCTTTGGCACAAAGCATTATTCGAACCAATTCAACGAAAGATTTACTGCTTCTCCACGACGAACACGTATCCCCAAGATCCTTAACAGGCCTAAGAACTGCCGGCTGGAAAACAAGACAAATCGAACGAATTCGAAGCCCCTTTGCTGAGAAAGGTTCATACAACGAATGGAATTACAGCAAGCTCCGAATCTGGTTGTTAACATGGTATCGCAAAGTCGTTTTCATTGATTCAGATTTTCTGGTTTTCAAAAACATGGATTGGGTCTTTCATTATCCCCAGATTTCAGCTGCTGGAAATGATAGAACTCTGTTCAATTCAGGGATCATGGTGATCGAGCCTTCACTGTGTACCTTCGAAGATTTGATGTTGAAAAGCTTCAAGGTGGGATCATACAACGGAGGAGACCAAGGGTTTTTGAATGAAATGTTCACTTGGTGGCATAGGTTGCCTAAAGAAGTTAATTTCCTCAAGTATTTTGATGGGAACCACAGTTTAAATCGTGAAAAGATACCTGATGATCTTTCTGCGATTCATTATTTGGGTTTGAAGCCATGGATGTGTTACAGAGACTATGATTGTAATTGGGATATAAAGGAAAGACAGGTTTTCGCTAGTGATAAAGCTCATGAGAAATGGTGGCAAGTATATGATGAAATGCCTGAGAGACTGAAGCAATATTGTGGGTTGAGTCCACATATGAATTGGAGGATAAAGAAATGGAGAAGGGTTGCTAAGAAACTTAGCTTACCCGATGAACATTGGAAGATTAGTGTAACTGATCCTCGACAGTACAATCTTGTTCAATAAAGAAAAGGGTGCCCAATTCTTGAAGGGAAAAATCAGAAATATTTTGTCATTTTGCAATCTGAGTTTCAGATTCAAGGATTGAAAATAATGGTTGATCGACTTTCTGTTCACATTAGTCTCAAATTCTTAATTTCAAAATGTTACAAAATAGTTATTGAATTATTTGAAAATTTTCATTTAAGTCATTGAACTATTCTAAAGTTTTTAATTAAGAAACTAAATTGTTAAGCTTTTTGTTTTTCAAAAATAGTTCGGTCTAAGGGTGAGTATTCGATCGAGTCGAATAGAAAAATTTTGAGTTAATTAAGCTTCCGAATCCTATTTCATTATCCTAATTCGATTTGAAATTTTTACTAATCGAGTTGAATGAAATGGAATTTGAATCGAATCGAATATATTTGTTCGAGTTAAATTTAAAAATAATTTTGATGTTATTTATTTTTATGTAATTTAAAAAATATATATATTTCTTTAAAATTTTCTTCTTGGACTCATCATTATCGGGATTTTGATTTGGGGTTTAATTTAGAGGTTCTTTTTTAAGAATAAAAAAATTGGTATTTGGGAATTGTGAGTTTAGGTTGAATTGAAGAAGAAAATGGATGATGGAATCTTGACTTTTGGGAAAAATGGGATGGTGGGGCTGGCCAGGCTTTTGGAAATTGGGAAAATGGTAGACGGGCTTTGGGGTGAATGGGGTGGGTTTGGGCTTTCGGGGAAATGAGTATTATAAAAGAATTTGGGCTTGAGGAGTAGAGAATATAAATTTAAAATTTAAAATTATAAAGTTTTTAATTGGTTTATTCGAATTATTCGAATTATTCGAATTTAAAAATTTAATTCGACTCAAAATTGAAATTCAAAAAAAATTAAAATTGTTTTGATTAACTCGAATAATTTGAATTTTGAAATTTTTTTAAATTTTTCGAGTCGAATCGAATTTTGCTCATTCCTAGTTCAATTAGTGAGCTTCAAGCAACAATTCGACAATTGGTACAGTAGATGACAAGTAAAAGAACACAACTTAGATCCAAAAAATTTGACAATTAGTATTGAAGATCAAAGAAAAAAAAACTTTTTGAATTTTGGTTCATAAGTTTGTAATATTTAAAGTTGCTTCATGAAAAAAGCTATAGAAAAAGAAGGAGAAAAAGAGATTTCGACTGGTTCAAGCAATGCGAGTGGAGAAGGTCATACAACAATAAGTTTAATAACTGAATTATTAAAATGAAAACTTTCAAATAATTTAGTGACCTATTCGTAATGTTTTAAAATTAAATGACTAAAACGTAAAAAATTCATTATGGCTTCCTAATAATTAACATTTTCTTTTTAGTATTTTAACCTTAATGGTACTAAAAGTAAAATATGCTTTTGTTAACTTTAATAATTAATGTAGAATTAAAAATATGATAAGTTAATTGGTATCATTAGTTTTTCAATTAATAATTATTTAATTCTTATTAGAATTTTTATATTTAATAATTATTTTTTTATTAAAGTTTCAAATTTGTTACTATTAAGAAAATGAAACCTAATTAGTCATTGCTACATAACTTAATAGAAGCATTTTCCAAATAATATATTTCAAAAGTTGTACTTTTTCTCCTTATACTACTAACATTCCTTCTTCCATTCTATTTTTTAAATAAAATAAAGGTTATATTCTGTTATTAATCCCTATACTTTACGAAAATTATGGATCTAGTTCTACACTTTAATTTTATCAATTTTAATCATTGTATTTTTCGAATTTAAAAATCTTAGTTCCAACCCAAATAGTAGCAGTTAAATTCGATTACTAGTCATGTACTATACGTACAATTGTAGATTTGGTCCATTTTCTCCAATTAGATCATTCTAAGTCCATATGCTTTTCAAATTTTAAAATTTCAATCTTGATACAAAATGACTTTCATTAATTCATTAACTGATTTTTTAGTAAATAATATGTGTAAATAATAAACTAACATGGTATTACACATATTATAATATGTTTGATGCATCAATTTTTTTAAAATAACAAAGCTTAATGAATTTATAGTTATCATTTGATGAGGACTTAAATTTTAAAATTTAAAAAGTATAAGGACTAAAAATAACAGATTAAATTACATGGATTAAATC
Source organism: Gossypium hirsutum (assembly GCF_007990345.1). NCBI lineage: Eukaryota > Viridiplantae > Streptophyta > Magnoliopsida > Malvales > Malvaceae > Gossypium > Gossypium hirsutum. The sequence continues at coordinate 61,053,256 of NC_053447.1, forward strand.
CATAACTTTTGCGAAGTACAAGGACTGATAACAAAATTTAACCTGAAATAAAAGTACTTTGAATTTTATTATTTTTCTAAAATTGAAAAGAGGGTAAACTACCTAGTTGGTCACCCAACTTTTAGGGCATTTTCATTTTAGTCATCCAACCGTTAAATCTCTAACTACAGTTAACTTGTATGAACTGCATCACGTTCACACTTTCATTTTGGTCACCCAACTTCCAGATTGCTTTCATTTTAGTCACTCAAAAAATATCCTTTTTTATAATATCGGAGGGGGTAAAAAAACATAAAGGATTAAAGTGAATAAATAGTAGAAACTAAAACAATGCTTTTAAAATTGTCACATTGTACTTGTTTACCCCCTTACCGAAAGTTCTCTTTTTTCTTTTTTCAATATTGAAAATTTAAATTTCAAAACATCAAAATCAATTAAATAAATTATTGAATTTTTTTTATCCCAACCAATGTGTTACTATAATATTGAAATTAATTTAGTCTCATTTTAAATATTAATTTTATTTTATGTTTCTAAATTAAAATCAACTCAAATAAATCATCTTCAATAATTATACATGAAACCCAAATTTCTTTTGATGATATGATCTCAAACCTTTCATACTAAGCTAAAAGCAAAGAAAAATTTAATTAATTTTATATTCTATGCCAAACAAAAACCAAATTTTTTTATCACTTCTTTACCCAAATGAAGAACAAGCAATTAAATTAATTAATTTCAACGATTTTTCTTTGCTTTTTATTTTATCTTAGTATGGAAGATTCGAGGTTATATAATCAAAAGAAATTTAAATTTCGTAGACAATTATTAAATACGAGTTATCAAGTTGATTTCATTAAGAATAATATGGAAACATAAAATAAAATTTTAAAATTTAGAAGGAGATTGATTTAATTAATTTCAATATTACATTAACAATATAGTTAACTTTATCAAGGGATAAACAAAATTTCAAAAATTTATTTAATTGATTTTTATGTTTTGAAATTTGAAATTTCAATATTGAAAAAAAATAGAACTTTCAGCAATGTGATAAACAAATACAATTTGACAATTTTTAATACATTGTTTTAGTTTCTACCTTTTTTTACTTTAATTCTTTATATTTTTACCTAATCAATACTTTAACAAATATATTTTTTGGGTGATTAAAATGAAAGCGAGAACAAGATATGGTGTGTACAGTTAACCGCCGTTAGAAGTTTAACGATTGGGTGACTAAATGAAAAAGCCTTAAAAATTGAGTGACGAAATTGCAAAGATTTCATTTTGGGTGACCAAAATGAAAGTACCCTAAAAGTTGGGTGATCAACTAGTAGTTTACCCCCAAAAAATGATAATATTGGTATTTTTGAAAAGCGAACCCACCCCACCTTTTCCCTCCTCTGTTTCTCTCTCTTCAACTCCAAAGTTCCAATTTTTTTTTTTAATTTTCTTTTGCCGACCAAAAAAAAAGCAAGAAAAAGGAAATGAAAGAATGAAACTTTGATGAGTTAACTCACTCACCAATCTCGCTCTTTGTCGGTTTTTGGTTCCTCAACTGTTTGCAAAATGCAAGACCTCTTCGGATCAGTTCGCCGTTCACTAGTGTTCCGTGCAACCCCAGACAATAACACCCAAGAAAATAGTCCTCCATTGGCAACTGCAGCCAATGCCTTTGTCGAAAGGATAAATTCTTGCATCCGCAAATCAAGGGTCTTCTCCAAGCCTTCCTCTCCTTCGCCTTCTCCTCCTTTGATCCGATGGCGCAAAGGAGAGTTGATTGGTTCCGGTGCCTTTGGCAGGGTTTATATGGGCATGAATCTTGATTCCGGAGAGCTTCTTGCAGTGAAAGAGGTTTCTTTTTTAGTTTCTGTACTTTTTTTGGTAAATTTTGGATTCTTTTTGGAGTTTGTTTAATGGGTTATAGTTAAATTGTGGTTCAAAATTGAAACTCTAAAATGGGTTAGTAATGGTTTTTAAGTTAGGGTTCTTTCTTTTGAGTTGTTTTTTCAATGAATTCATTGATTTTGGGTTTTTGTTTAATTTTGTTAAGTGATTGTGATCTCAAGTTAGTGAAATGAATTTGATCTCATTTGTTTCTTGGCTTTTGTTGTTTAGGTGCTAATTGCGGCAAACAGTGCTTCAAAGGAAAAAACACAGGTTTGATCTTTGAACTAGGTTCTTTTTTAATTTTGAACTAAAAAAACCCTTATATCAAAGTAAATAGTGTCTTTTACATATGTAAAAGCTTTCATTTTTCAGAAAGAGGTGTATGAAGTTAGCAGCCAATGAAATGTATGGTTATCTTGGTGTATGAAGTTTTGGATGTTAGAATATAGAACTTTTCCACTTACCATAATCGGTATTAATTTGTCTTCTAGTTATTGATTTGATGAGGCATTGCCATAACATGACGGACCTTGATTTGCTTATTGCAATGTAAGTAGGCTCATATCAGGGAGCTCGAGGAAGAAGTAAAGCTTCTGAAGAACCTTTCGCATCCCAACATTGTTGTAAGTGATGACTGCTTCTTTATATATTGACGATTGAATTCCTAAGGCTATTGCCCTTTTGTCATTGAGACATTACTCCCCACCTTCAGAGATATTTAGGAACAGTGAGAGAGGAGGAAACTTTAAATATTTTGCTCGAATTCGTGCCTGGCGGATCAATATCATCACTTTTGGGAAAGTTTGGACCCTTCCCTGAAGCTGTAAGTTTTGGATAATAGAATATTTTTAATTTAGCTGTTTTTAATGCTAAGCTTGTCTACTGATTTGTCTTAACAGGTTATAAGAAAATACACAGAACAGTTACTATTGGGCCTTGAGTATTTACACAACAATGGAATTATGCACAGGGATATTAAGGTACCTTTTCTTTTCCAGAAATTAATGTTATAAATTAGAAAAGGGCCGTAGTTTCTTTCTATCTTCTCTTTTTTTCTGATCAATAATTATTTTGTTCATTCCATCCATTGGCAGGGGGCCAACATCCTGGTAGATAATAAAGGAAACATTAAACTTGCAGATTTTGGTGCTTCCAAACAGGTTGTTGAGCTGGTAATTATGCAATTGCTCAACCTTACCCTCACATCTAAAATTTTCTTCATTTATAGAATGTACTTCTCTAAATCAATACTTATATAAAATGGCCTTTATTCTAAAAGAGACTGTGTTTTTATAGGCTACTGTGTCTGGTGCCAAGTCTATGAAGGGTACTCCATATTGGATGGCTCCTGAAGTCATTTTGCAGACTGGACATAGTTTGTAAGAATAACTTGACTCACTGTAACAATCAAATTGTATGCTTGTCTGTCAGTTCTCCTTGATCTTCTATATTTATTGAAGCATTTAAATGCTATTAGAGCTATATTTGGCTAGTATGTAAAAACGCTTCACATTTCGACCATTGTTTATCACCTATATTTGCTGCATGCATACTGGTTCCTTGTAGATTATAAAAACTGATACGTGATATAGTTATTTTTAGTATACTGATGTACTGAAACTGATACTTCTTGTATATTCTGGACATAATTTCTAGTTCTGCTGATATATGGAGTGTTGGCTGTACGGTAATAGAGATGGCCACTGGAAAGCCTCCTTGGAGCCAGCAATACCAAGAGGTAGATGTCTTGAGATTTTAAAGATTTGTTCTATGAGATGATGCTTTCATCATTGTACTGAATATCTTTGTTCAGGTTGCTGCACTCTTCTATGTCGGGACAACAAAGTCTCATCCACCTATTCCAGAACATCTTTCTACAGAGGCAAAAGATTTTCTGCTGAAATGTTTGCAAAAGTATATATTTTTATTGATTCTGAGAGCAAATATGATAGGATATATTTTCTGGCCATTTTTCCCTATCAAATCTGTGACGTATGTTATGTAATTTCAGGGAACCAGATTTGAGACCAGTATCATCTGTACTGCTAAAGGTAGTTTTGGCTTGACTGCATTTCCCTTTACCATTTGTTCATTATATTCCATGATTGTTGTGGGGTTAATATTCTCCATTTGCGAGCTACATGCAGCATCCCTTTGTCACTGGAGAATCTCAGGACTCCAATACTGTTTTGCATGCTTCAGTCATGGTCAGTGCACTTGAACTGTGTTATGTTTATTTGGTTTATTTTTCATTTCCCAACTTTAAACTACTTCTAAAAGATATTTCTTTCTTTGTTTCATCAGGATAACTCTGAAATCTCTTCAGCATTACATGCCACTAACCCTGAAGGCTTGTAAGTATTACAATATGATTTTGCTTGAACCTGTAAACTACATAATTGCTTTGTCAGTTATCAAGCTGGCAAGGGCTTTAACAATGGCATCAATTTTCTTTCCAGTCAAGTTTCAAGGTGCCGTGACTCAGCAGATATGTGTAATTTGGGTAGTCTGAACTGCTCAAACACGTTTGTTGAAAAGTTTTCAGAAAGCAAAAACTTGTGGAGAATGGACTGCAATGAAGATGATATGTGTCAGATTGACAAAGATGATTCTATGGTAAGCAAAGTGAGGCTTTGTTCTGCTTCGATGATTGATAACGTTAACCAGGTAATTACTATGCTTTTCTTAAGGTTCAGATATTTTAATCATTTGAGTGTTACAGCTCCTAATTTGCAAATCATATTTTTTTGCTCAGAGCTCTAATCCCACTTGTGGAACTTCTCATGATGGGAAGGGCAAATTTGATGATGATCCTGAAGTGGTAGCAGTTGGTTTCCCTACTGCTTGTGTTGAAGGGGGAGATGACTTTTCATATACTGGTGGGCCATCGTTCTCTGAAGATGATGATGAACTCACTGAATCAAAAATTAGAGCCTTTTTAGATGAGAAGGTACTATTTTTTCAGCCCTTATGCAGTCAGTTTAAAAAAAAAAAAATTATTTGGCCTCATAGATTGTTGTGATGATGGGATGTTGATTAATACCTCAGGCATTAGAACTAAAGAAGCTACAAACACCATTATATGAAGAGTTCTACAACAGCTTGAATTTATCAGGCTCCCCAAGTTTTGTTGAGAAACGTGAGGAGACACCCCCAAATTACTTGAAATTACCTCCTAAAAGCAGATCCCCAAGTCGTGGTCCAGTTGGCACCCCTTCTTCAGCAGCTGATGCTATTGGTACAGGAAGTCCAGGGAGTAACAGTAGCAGGCGAGTGTCAAATGTTGGCAATGCTAGTGACCAAACTCCACAGGACAATTCATCCCCTCAGCATAGTGATTGGAAAGGGCTTCTAGTTGATGGCCAGCCAGAACCAAGCAGCCCAAGGTTAGTCCATAGTTGATTGGTTTTTTGCCTGTCCTTATATTGAATCTCTGTTATGGAGTAGTCTTTTAAATGAAATCATTTGCTATTTGCAGTTTAGTCTTCTCTGAGAGACAGAGGAAGTGGAAAGAAGAGCTTGATCAGGAGCTTGAGAGAAAGCGAGGTAGATATAGTTGGTTCCTCTCTCCCTCTTCCCTTTTACCTTTTTTTTTCCCCACTTTCACATATTGCTCACTAATGGTTGACTAAGGTAACTTTTCAAGCGAATTTACTATTTTTTTCATTTATATTACAAACAGTTCACTAATGTCTTGCTCAAACCAAATCCTGAAGCAACTGTGGCCCATGCCTGATGGTTCCTTGAACAACATAGCTTAAGATTTGCCTTAAATGGAAGCTTATCTGAATATATCTCTAATTCATGTTTTTACAGTTGTATTGCCTTAATATTGTAGTATAAAATAGAAAATGTCTCTCAGCTAGCTAGCAAGTTTGCCTTGAGGTAGTATGTATCTTCATGGTCCATACTCCATAAATGTTTGCAGAGATGCTGCGCCAAGCAGGTGTGGGAGGGAAGACTTCTTCGCCTAAGGATCGAGCATTAAATAGGCAAAGAGATCGGACAAGGTTTGCATCTCCAGGCAAATGAGTGCATGTTAGAGTAAACAGCACCTCCTGAGATGTTCTTACCAAGAGTTCATCATACCTTTACATTCATGACGAAAATGACCGCGACAAATTTGTCACTGTTCAACCAGGAAGATTTGCCATTTTAAAGGCCTAGTTGATGTTACTCAAACATAATATATAAATAGTCATACTATATTTTTCTTTCCCTTTCCCCCCTATGGGTGTTTTACTGGTTTTTGAGGGGTTTGGTATATGCTTCCATAAGCTTGTCTGGTGCATATATTTGTATTACTGATGTAGAATAATAATGATAAGATTTTGTGATTTGAGATATGGAAATTTACCTGCCTGTGCTACTTCACATAATTTTCATCCTCTTTTTTCTGGCCAATGGATGTGTAAGCCTTGAAAAGCCTTGTATTAACATTTCAGGCCAATTAAACGCCAAAGAATTAGACTCTACAAGAGTTACTTCTAGAATCTTACACAAGCTTTTACATCAATCAATAAAATGGAGAGAGATAGAATTCACACATTTCACAACCATGTCAAGAAAAGTCTGTTATTGACAATGTGAAATACTTAAATATCTTTTAACAGTTTACTTAAAGCCATACTGATAAATGAAAAGAAATGTCATAATCTTTATATTCTCCCCGTCGAGAATCTCTTAGGCATTAAAACTGGTCGCTGTTTCATACCACTCATTGGTCCATCACTTTTTTGCAAACCTTTTCTGCTCTTCAATGGTGACACCAATCTGTTAGCCAAATGGGAAGGTGAAAATGATCTGCCATCACTTCTTTGCAAACTTTTTCTGCTCTTCAATGGTGAAACCAATCTATTAGCCAATCGGGAAGGCGAAAATGATCTCCGTAGCTTCGAAGCAGTCGACATCTTTGGTGATTTCTTGCTCATGTTCATTGATCTCGTAGGGGATAGCGAAACCACAGCTGGGCTCTTGATCTTGACTTGAAACTTTGAAGCTGAAGGAGGAGACTTGATCAAAAACTTATGTGGAGTTTGTCTATTTCTTGCAATCACTGGAGACCTTGTCTTGCAGAACTTTTGTTGCTTTGAAGCTGGTGTTGAACTGAACAAAGGATTTGGGAATAAAACAGTCTTTTTAGCCCATGGCCTATTCCTTGGTGACACCCTATTGGCCATTAGTCTATTGTTTTCCTTATCAAGTTCCTTGAATTTGGGAGAAGAAACCTTGAAGTTGATCCTGGAACGAGCTCTTTGAAGAGATGGAGAGTCGGACTCGGTTCGAATCAGTTGTAATTTGTTCTGTTTCTCCCTCTTTCTTCTGGCTTTGAGTTCAGTATTTTCAGGCTGTTGTTTTTGCTTTCTATGTTCAGCCAATGGAGTCTTTGGATCCTCAACAGTTATCTTCTTAGTTTTGTTATCAACAGCTGCTAATATCTCTCTTGCAAATTGACTGGCTTGTAGGATTTCTCCCACTGTTTCTCCTACAAGCATTGCAGGCAATGACATCCTCCTCCATTCACCTACATTAAAAATTGAAACAATCCAATGAATCACAAATTCAAAACAACATTTGTCAAGTGAGGAACATTGTTCCAATACCTCTAGCAGTGGATGGAAACTTGCCAATTGGTGATTTCCTTGGAGAAGCATTCTTCATCCTTTAGAAGCAAAAAATCAAAAAAGGCTCGATCTTTTTACCATGGTTTTAATAAAGACAAAACAAAAAATAAAAATAAAAATAAAAAACCCCCAAATTTGAGCATTACCTCAAAGACTCTTGCTTGCACCTAAGACTAGTTTTCAAGTAAGCCCTAGTACTCCTAGGACTTAGTTTCACGCCTGATATTACCTTTGTCCCTCCTGCTACTGTATACTGCAACTCTTGCAATCTTGCCATACATTTTTCCACCTTCACAAACCCCACAAACAATAAACAAAAATCCCCAAAAAAGCAAAAAAAAAAAAATGAAGTGACCAACTTTACCTTCTTTACAGTTTCTCTGAGTAGGACAGGATCAAGAGGAGCCACCACAAGCTTCCTTTGCTTTGGTGGGGTTCTTGCAACCATTATTACCAGGAAGAAAAGAAATTTCAGCAGCCAAAGAAAGGAAGCTTAATAATAATAATAAATGTGGGTCTTTTTCTCAGCTCCGCTCCTCCTTTACTTTGTCTATCTATATACCCATCAAGGAAAGTGAACCTGAAACTTTGGGTTCGTTTCAGTTACTGTAGTTCTCTCTTCAAAACTGAAGGAATTTTCAAAATAGCTCTCTATGTTCTAGAGGATATGATGAGAGAAGTGAAAAAAGTCAAAAGCTTTTGGGTTGGAGATTTGAGTGGTGCTGGTTAACGGATCTCTTTTTTGCTTGTGCCAACGGTCTAATAATCTTTCCATTTAAATCAAGTAATAATAATAATAATAAACGTATATCCTAACGGCTACTAGTATTTCCTTTTTTTTTTCCTCTATTTTTTTATTTCTTTTAAAGCCTCATGGTCAGTATTTATCTGTTAACGAGGCCACCAAATGCGAAAGATTAATTATTGAGTTTGTTGAAATAAATATCTTAAGAAAAAAATTACATTAAAGAATATATATTTTTAGTTTAAAAAAATCAGATAAGTTTTACTAACATAATTTTTTATCAATATGAATTAAGACATAACATTTAAATTTTTTTTTCACACTTTACATAATTAAATAATAAAATATATTTTAAATTTGGTAAAATTAAAAAAATAAATTTAAAGATTTTGCATCATTAATAAAAGATAGTATAAATATAGATTACGTTGACTTGTTTAATGAAAGTACAATAATATGTTTTCGTTTGTTTAAAGAGGAAAATTCTAGCAATTTTGTAAGATTAAGTAAATTTGTAAGAGATTAAAAGAATTGATATTGTTGAGTGACCTTGTAAGAAATTCAATAATTTTAATAATTTACTTATAAGGAATTTAGTATTTATTAAAAATTTTATAATGTTATAAGAAGCTAATAATTTTGTAATAGCTTTAGTAAATATGCAAGAGATTCAGTCAGTAATTTTACAATAGATCCAATGGTTTTACAATAATTTTAGTAATTTACATTGTAAGAAATTAGTAATTTATTGAAAATATTACAATGTTTTGTAAGAAATTTGGTAAGTTTATAAGAGATTCAGTAATTTTATAAAAATTTGGAGATTTTAATATATTCAGTAATTTTGTAAGAAATTTAAAAAATTTTGTAAAAAGAAAATTTTAGTAATTTACATTGGGGGGAATTTAATAATTTCCTTAAAAGTTTATACTGTTATAAGGAATTTAGTATTTTTTAATTAATTGAAAACATTACAAAGATTCAATAATTGAACTTACTACCTACTTAACAAGTTACAAGTCTGAAAATTTATTTTGTAGATTATTCTCATCATATTATTTATTCTCTCTTTTTAATTATTTAATGATATTTTAGTAATTTTTTCATGTATTGATACATAATTTTGGTAATTTTTTTTTATCTTAAACCTTGAATCTTGAACCCCGAACTCCAAACTCGAAGCCGAATCTCAAACCCCAAAATTAAATTTAAACCCTAAACTTTAAACGGGTTCGAGCTCAAGATTTAGGATTTGAGGTTTGAGTTTAGGATTTGGAGTTCGATATTTAGGGTTCAAGGTTTTGAGTTCGAAGTTCAGAGTAAAAAAATTACTAAAATTATGTATTAATGGTATAAAAAAATTACTAAAATGTCATTAAATAATTGAAAATGAACCATAAATAGTGTGACGAGGAGAGTTCATAAAATAATTTCTCATATAACTCACTATAATCTCTTTTTAAAGGGCTGACAGTAAAACCCTCGGTTTAAACAATATAAAACATAAAATGCTAACTTATAATTAATACTTAAAAGCTTTAATATTGGTTTTCTTTTTCCTTTCTAATTTTGAAGCTCAATAACAAGTGCATTTGTAGTTAAATAGTGGACACAAGTACAATTGTAGTTAAATGGTGGACTATAATATTTGATTATGAAAATTTTAAATTACAATTATTTGATGGGTTGAGTGATAAAAATTTGATGTCAAATAAAATTGAGTTTGAGGCTTGTGGTTGAAAATTAGTAAAATTAACAAAGTTTTTTTTTCTCTATTTAGAGGACTGATATGATTTTATTAACAAAATTTTATTAGTATTCTATGTAATTTTCAAATATCCAAAATTTTATAAAATAATTTTAAAGAAAAAAAAAGTAAAATACAAACAAGAGAATGTTACCTAAACTATTGCCAATAAGAAGTCACCAATTATTTTAATGCTTAATTTGGTTACTGAGTTATTCATAATTTTTTAATTTGGTAATTATTATTTTTATCTTAAGTTGGTACTTAAATTATCATTTTGTTACGCAGTTTATTTTTTTTTGTAACAGCGTTAAAAAAATGGTTGCCACGTGACACCAACCAAAATGTGTCACGTGGCACATCCAACCAATTACAATGTGCCATGTGGTAATTAAGTTTATTTAAAATAAAAATATTAAATTTAAATTAAAAAACACCTTTGTAGATTTATTTCATATTCTCCAATTGAATCATTCTTTCTAAGCCCTTATATTTTTCGAGTTTTGAAATTTTTGTCTTAACGCAAATAACAATCGTTAATCTATTAATTAGATTTTTAGTGAGTAATGTATGAAAACAACAAGTTGACATGGCATTACACATATGATAATATGTTCGGAAAACAAAATTTTGAAATAGCACAACTTAACTTAATGAATTTAATAGTTATCAATTGGTGAAGCTTGGAATTTAAAATTTGAAAAGTATAAGGACAAAAAATGATCAAATTAAAGTACGATTAAATCCACAACTTTAATAAAATACAAGGACTAATAGGATAATTTAACCTATATTTAAACTTAGACTAGGGTAAATGTAGAATAAATTCAAGTTTAGTGATAAAAACAAACCTATAATTTTAAAATTCAAAATTTGAAATTGAGAATTTTTTTGAGTACATTTACGATCGGTTCACACACCTATAATAAAAATAAATCATTATCAACTCACATATCATAAATATGATTTTTCTCTAATTCGAATTCACGATGTGGGTTCTTGAGGTAAACACCCAATGCCCTAGACCAAAAGTTAGGATTTAAACTTGTGAATTGATGAAATTTTTCGTATTAATTAATTGGGGTTAAAAACTTATGATTAATATATTTTCCCCTACATTTGATAATTAGGTCTACTCTGTTACATGTAATTTTTTCTTTAATCCACTTTACTATATGAACTTGACAATTATGTCTATTTTAGTCCATAAACTTGAATTTTATAAAAATTTAATGATATGACATTTTGAGATTGTGTCATATTATCATTTAATAATTTTTACAATTTAAATAATTATGTGACACAATTTCATATGGTCACGTTTATGGACCAAAATGAGCCTAATTATCAAATAAATATACCAAAATGAATAAAAAAAATACAAATACTAAATTAGACCAAGTTTAGAGTCAAAAATTAAAATAACCCGAAAAACTACCCGAATCCAAACTTTAATAAGAGAGATGAAGATGAAATAGCCGTTAGAAACAGCTATATCATCAATCCGACGCCTCACGTTCGTTCATTTTTTGAATTCAAAATCTAATCCAACGACTTCACTTTCTCGCTACCTTTCCTTTTCTCAGAATTCCTCCCATCTTTATCTCTTTCGTCTCTCAATTTCTATTCTTGTAATCGACTTCTTCTTTTTTCTTTTTGTCTCTAATGGTTGAATTGTGCTCGGAGAGTTGCCACCAGATCGTTATCGATAAAGGTTAGCGCTTTTTTTGTCCTCTGCTTTTCGCCTTCGATTTTACTTATCGAATTTTCTGATTTGTCTAAAAATTACGTGTGTTTTTAGACCAAACAGTGGAGAATTGCGAGTCAAAAGCTTCTCCAAACCCTGTCAGAGGTTCGTTCTTTCTTTCTTGATCTTAAAGAATGCATGTAGGCCAAAATTTTAAGAAATATTCGCTGGATCGGAAAGAAAAATTAATGATTTGAGACACTTTAAATGCTTGAAACCCTAGAAAATGCTTACTTGGATTCTGCTTATTAAGATGATTGATGAGTATTCTGACTTGCGTGTCTAGTTCAAAACTTGGAATATGTAGCATATTAAGTTGATTTTAAGCTTTCTTTTCAATTAATTAAAACTTTTGATAACAGTTCATAAACCTTCCGAATGCCTGGAAAACGTGTTGTGATTCTTCGGTCTTATTTTATTGGTGCAGTTGTATGCTTCAAATGTTAATATTTGGGACGAAAATTCTGTTCGTTACTTGTATAATTAGAATACTAAGGTAAATTTTTGGCTGTTTCTCAGAATTATTTGAAGAGAATACCGATTCCATGGATGAAGATACTTTATCCAACATGAATCCAGAAATTTCTCCGGCTGGGGGGCCAACACTTCCCATATTACAGAAAGTTATTAATTTGAGCAACAGTGTTCAGGTAAAACAGAAAAGGCTATTGATTTTCATAAACTTGATAACTTTCTTCTTTATGTTCAGAACTAAATAGTGGTTCAAGAACTTGAATTTGATAACTTCCGGTACATAATGTCATAGCATTTGAAGAAGGAGCACGAAATCCTGTCTAATCAAGTGAAGTCTTTTCCTGGCCATGACGTAGTAGGAACTCTTCAGCTCCTCAGTAAGTAACTACCCAATAGATTGAAGAAAATACTTATTGGTTCTGTTCTTTTTAAATTTTTTTTTTGTATGAATGGCTTTTCGCTTTCCTGTTTTATATAGATGATGAATATGAACTTCTGAAGAAGAAATACCTAGATGAGTCATTAGAGAGGAAGCGCCTATACAATGAAGTGATTGAGCTTAAAGGAAACATCAGGGTTTTTTGCAGATGTAGACCACTAAATCAAGCTGAAATTGCCAATGGTTCCTCTTCTGTAGTTGAATTTGACTCGTCCCAGGACACTGAGCTACAGATAGTTTCTTCAGATTCCAAGAAGCAATTCAAGTTTGACCATGTATTTAGGCCTGAGGAAAGTCAAGGTAACCTGCGTCCTTTTAACTGAGTTTACTATTATTATCCGGGATCTCTTGAAAGTTTGCTATAAATACTTGTAATTATCTGCTTTTTTCTTTTTTCCTTTATGCAGAGGCTGTATTTGCACGAACTAAACCCATTGTGACTTCTGTACTGGATGGCTATAACGTCTGCATATTTGCTTATGGGCAAACTGGAACGGGGAAGACATTTACTATGGAGGGAACACCAGATAATAGGGGAGTTAACTACAGGACATTGGAGGAGTTGTTTCAAGTTTCTGGAGAGAGAGGTGGTGTAATGCAATATGAGCTATTTGTCAGCATGATGGAGGTCTACAATGAAAAGATAAGGGACCTTCTAGGAGAAAACTCCAACCAGCCTACTAAACGGTTAGTTCCTAACGTTAATTTGTGTGTAGTTGGCTGCTGGTTGAAAAATACACACTTGTATCTATCTTGAGCACCAGTAACTTTTCGTTTAATGAAGAAAGAAATCCATTGGCACAAAGAAACTATTCCTACGGGCAATCCATTATGATGACATCGTTGATACTGGAAAAATAAAATAAACCTCATATTTTCTGATCAATATATCTGTTAAAACGTTTTAAGAACCCCAGTTTTTAGAGTTTGAAGTCCATTATGTTGATAAAGGTTGGATGTCAAGCAAGCAGCTGATGGGACACAAGAAGTTCCAGGACTTGTTGAAGCTCGTGTTTACAATACAGAGGAAGTCTGGGAGCTGCTGAAGTCTGGGAGCCAGGCCAGATCAGTTGGAGCCACTAACGCCAATGAATTGAGCAGCCGTTCTCACTGGTAATACCATGTGTTTGTTTTGTTTCTGAATTATGTGTATGATACTAGACTTTTTGTGTGTTACGAACCAGAATTTTGAAAGTAGAAAAGAGAGTGATCGGAGAAGAAAGGAAGAAGAATAGAGAGAAAATTGAGACTTGAGAGTACTGGTTTTTCCTTCTTTTCATTCATGTCATACCTCATGCATTACATGCAGTTTTTAAAGAAAACTAACAGAGTGATGTGGACAAATTCTGTTGTGATTAAAGGCACCGTATAACTAATCTTCTAAACTCCCCGTTTCAATTAGACTTAAAGATTCCCTCCCCAAAACTCCCCGTTTCTTTAAAATACCATTTCTACTAATTCTTCAGCTCGTAACAATACTCCTCCCCAGAAAAACATCCTTGTCCTCAAGGATGAAAATAAGGAAACCTAGATTCCATTGCAGTGAGTGACTCCCATGTGGCATCTTCAGGGAAAGAATCAGCCCATTCGATTAAAACTTCAGTCACGACTTGATTTCCTCTCTTAACTATCCTTCTGTCCAAGGTGCAGATAGGTTCCTTGGGCAAAACACCAGAAGCATCCACTAATGGTAACTGCTGTTGGACAGGAGCTGATCCAACATGTCTCTTTAATTGAGAAACATGAAATGTTGGATGAATCCGAGAATGTGATGGTAGTTGAAGAGTATAGGCCACTTGACCAATTTTCTTGATCACCGGAAAAGGGCCTTAATACTTTGGAGCTAACTTCTGGTTGGTAAGTTTCCTAATCGAGTGCTGTCTGTAAGGCTGCACCCGCAGAAATACCATGTCACCCACCTGAAAACTTCTTTCTGAACGGCCCTTGTCGGCCAATTGCTTCATACGACTTTGTGCTTTCTTAAGACAGAACTGTAATAACTTTCTAGTAGCCTCCCTAGCTTGTAAGCTGCGATCCACCACTGCAACAGAAGAAGTACCAGCCAAGTAGGGCATGTGCATGGGTGGAGGTTGCCCATATAAGGCCTCGTATGGAGTGAGTTGAATGGAGGAGTGAAATGATGAGTTATACCACCATTCGGCAAGAGGTAACCATTTCGACCAAGTTGCAGCTGTTTCCCCTGTCATACACCTCAAGTAGCTCTCAGGACATCGATTTAAAACTTCTGTTTGGCCATCCGTTTGAGGGTGGTAGGCCTTAGACAACAGAAGTTTAGTGCCTGATTTTCGGAATAGCTTTTGCCAAAATCCACTGACGAAGATTTTATCACGGTCCGAAATAATAGAGTCAGGCATGCCATGAAGTTTGTAGACATGGGTTAAATACTCCTGAGCCATTTCTTTAGCTGTATACGGATGCATCAGTGCCAAAAAATGACCATATTTAGTGAGATGGTCAATCACCACGAGAATTGAGTTTTTCTTGTCTGATGTCGGCAACCCTTCAATGAAATCCATGCTGACTACAGACCATGCCCGGTCAAGTATCGGCAACGGCTGCAAAAGACCAGGAAAAGCCACGTTCTCCCCTTTGCATCTCTGACAAACAATACATTCTCTGATCCATCTCTTAACATCCCGAGTAAGTCTCTTCCAATTAGACCTGTCCATGGGCCAGGCGGCTCGGCCCGGCCCGACGGCCTGCCCGAAATATGGGAGGGTTCGGGTAAAAATATAGGCCCGAAATATGGGCTTGGGCAAAAAAACGAGGCCCGTTTAAAAAATGGGCCGGGCTCGGGCTCAACTTTTTTGGCCCGGGTCCGGCCTGGCCCGAATATAATAAATATATATTTTTTATTTTTATTTTTTAATTTTAAAATACTTTAAAAATATTTTTATTTTTATTTTTTTATTTTTAAAATATTTTTTGTGTTTATTAAAAATCGGGCTGGGCCGGGCCGGGCTCGGGCTTACTCTTTTTTTTTCGGGCTGGGCCTGGGTAAAATTTCAGGCCCATATTTCGGGCCGGGCCGGGCCCGGGCCTAAGAGTCGGGCCAAAAATTTTTTCTGGGCCCGGCCTGGCCCATGGACAGCTCTACTTCCAATACACTATGCTCGAGAGTCGCTTCTTGGTAACATATACCCCTGAATATCCACCAACAGCACTCGCATGAAAATGAAGGAACAATTCGTGACGCAACTGTGGATTCTTCCCAACTACAATCTTTCCTTTACGAAACAGAAATCGGCCATCCCATGAATATTTTTTATCCTGAGCCTGTGTAGTCAATTGTAACATATCTTGAATCAACTTCTGTAGTCAACTGTCGGGAGTATAGGATTGTTGTACTCGTTCTAATAGGCCAGAAATAACCGAACTAGTCGACAGTTGATAATACTGGCACTGTTCCAGTTGTGGTTGTCGAGAGAGAGCATCAGCAACTCGATTATTAATTCCTTTTCTATAAGAAACTTCGAAATCATATCCAAGCATTTTCGCTATCCAACGTTGCTGAAACAAGGTAACGACCACTTGTTCTGATAAAAATCGCAAACTCTCGTGGTCTGTATGAATTTTGAAATGTCGACCCACCAAGTAGGTGTGCCACTTTTGAACCGCCGGTAGAGCCGCCAGCATCTCTTTATCATAAATCGACAAGGCTAGATGGCGCACCCCAAGAGCCTTGCTATAAAAGGCCACCGGTCTCCCTTATTGCTGCAAAACAGCTCCAATACCAACCCCACTGGCATCAGTATCCACTGTAAATTCCAATTGAAAATTTGGAAGTACCAGTACTGGAGCTGTATACACCGCTTGCTTCAGCGCCTCAAAAGCATCAGTAGCCTGATCAGACCATTCCCATCCATTCTTTTTCAGCAGATTCGTCAATGGACGAGCGATCACACCATAATTACGTATAAACCTCCTGTAGTAGCCTGTTAGGCCAAGGAAGCTATGCAGCTCCTTCACAGATTGAGGAATCGACCATGATAAAACACAATCAACCTTGGTCGTGTCCATAGAAACTGTGCCTTCATGCAAAACATGTCCCAAATACTGAATGCAGGAAGAACCGAAGCAACATTTTGATTTTTTTGCATATAGTTGTTCTCTTAAAATAAGAACAGGCCTTAAATGGCACATGTGCTCCTCCCACGAATTTGAATACACAAGGATATCGTCGAAGAACACAAGCACAATTTTACGTAGTAGCGGTTTGAAGATAGAATTCATGAGAGCTTAAAACTAGAAGGGGCGTTTGTGAGGCCAAAAGGCATGACGAGAAACTCGTAATGCCCTTCGTGAGAACGAAATACACAAGGATATCGTCGAAGAACACAAGTACAATTTTACGTAGCAACGGTTTGAAGATAGAATTCATGAGAGCTTAAAAGCTAGAAGGGGCGTTCGTGAGGCCAAAAGGCATGACGAGAAACTCGTAATGCCCTTCGTGAGAACGAAATGTTGTCTTGTGCACGTCCGGTTCCCACATACGAATTTGGTGGTATCCCGACCTTAGATCCAATTTAGAGAAAACTCTACCTTCCCCGAGCTCATCCAATAACTCCTCAATCACTGGAATGGGAAATTTATCTTTAACAGTGTGCTGATTTAATTGTCTGTAGTCCATGCTACGCACAACAGCCTCCAACTCCCATTTTTTTTTTTACCATGACAATAGGAGAAGCAAACGAACTAGTGCTATCGCGTATGATCCCAGCATCAAGCATTTCCCGAATAAGCTTTTCCATTTCATCCTTTTGGAATGATGGATAACGATAAGGCCTTATTTGATTACTGTTCCTTCATCCCTTAGGGAAATTTTATGATCATGCAACCTATTGGGTGGTAATCCTTTTGGAACCTGGAAAATGTCCTCAAATTCACTCAGCAGTGTGTGTAGTTGGTTCTCCGAATCCCTGTTCCTCTCGGTTGTCAAGGACATTTGCTCGATTGAGCTTAAAAGTGCAGTAAAAGGTCCCATCGAACGCCCCATTGCTGCAAAACATTTTGGATTAAGCTTCAGATGCTAGTGATCCCGGAGTGATGCCTTGAATAACACGACTTCCCTGCTAAATTGAACTGCATGGTCAGAGAATTAAAATTCCAAATGATATCCCTAGTGCTAAAAGCCACTGTACTCCTAACACCATATCGCACCCCTTTAACGACAAGACCATAAAATCTGTTTCAAATTTGTGGTCCTGTACCACCCACTTAACCCCTTTGCAAAGTCCCCTCGTAAACAGACAACTACCATTTGCTACATAGACTCATAGTTGCTCTTGGTGCCATACTGGTAAAGACACCCGATTGACCAACTTTGAATCTATAAAGTTGTGTGTACTTCCTGAATCCACTAGTATAACGGCCCAAACTGACCCTACTCGAGCGGCCACCCTCATCGTATTATACCCCTATGATCCAGTGAGAGCATGTATTGAAGCAATGGTTAGCATGTAGCAATCACATGTTTTATTATTATTATTATTATTATTATTTGGATGTAATGATGTAACTTAGTTGTATTCCAACTAAGTTTGTTAGTGGTAGTAGGTGATGATTTATTTTAAGTGGATGTAATGATGAAACTTAGTTGTATTCCAACTAAGTTGTCAAGTTGTAAGCTTGTATAAATAGGCTTTATGCCATTTTAAAAAAAAATGAATGAATTCAATCAAGATTTCATCCATATACTCTCTATTTTAGCTTTGCTTAAAATTTATTTCATTTTTCTTCTTTGTTTCTGCTGCAAGTCTCGATTCTTGCTCGGCAAGCTTTTTGTTGAACCTTGCTATTTGTTGCACTTAGCTCCAACAATTGGTATCAAGAGCCTATTTCTTAAGGGATCTGTTATACAAATTCATGGCTTCATCAAGCTTTTCACCAGCTGCACCTCAAGTCTTCAATGGAGAAGGCTACCACATATGGGTGGTTAAAATGAAGACCTACCTACAAGCTTTCGATCTGTGGGAGGTAGTCAACTCAGATGTTGAACCAGAGCCACTTAGAGGCAATCCAAAAGTGGCTCAAATCAGGCAGCATGCTGATGAGAGGACCAAGAGGCACAAAGCCATGTCTTGCATCCAGAACTCAGTGTCAGATGTGATTTTCACAAGGATTATGGCCTGTGAATCACCAAAATAAGCCTGGGACAAGTTGCAAGAGGAGTTTCAAGGGACAGAGAGGACAAGGCAGCAACAGTTGCTGAACTTAAGGAGAGATTTCGAGAATTTGAAGATGAAGGAAGAAGAAACTATCAAGCAGTACTCTGACAGGATTATGGCTGTGGTTAACAGCATAAGGCTCCTTGGAGAGCAGCTTAAGGAAGCTAGGATAGTGGAGAAGGTTATTGCAACTCTGCCCGAGAGGTATGAGGCAAAAATCTCATCTCTCGAAGACTCAAGGGACCTGTACACCATCTCCCTGACAGAGTTGATCAATGCTTTATATGCTCAAGAGCAAAGAAGAGCAAGCAGACTGGAGGAGCATCAAGAAGGTGCCTTTCAGGCAAGAACAAACACTGCCTACAAAGGCAAGAAGGCCTGGAGAGGCAAGCCAAGGACTGATGTTGCAAGAAAAGAGGGTCAGACTTGCAAGCACTGCAGAAGGGCTGGTCATCCAAAAGAAAAATGCTGGTTCAATCCAGATGCTGTATGTCAGCATTGTAAAAAGAAGGGTCATGTTGAGAGAGTCTGCAAGAGCAAGGCCAAATCAAGGCAGAGTCAGTTTCAACAGAAGAAAGCTGAGGCTCGAGTAGCTAAGGAGGACAGTCACCAATAGGAGCAAGTCTTTGCTGTGTTATGCTCAGCTGCTCAAGAAAGGTTCTCATCTGGTTGGCTTCTAGACAGTGGATGCACCAACCACATGACACCTGATGCTGCAATCTTCAAGTCTTTAGACAGAAGCTGCAGAACTAAAGTCAAGATAGGAAATAGACATTTTATTCAAGCTGAAGGCAAGGGTGATGTGCTGATATGCACCCCCACAGGTGCCAAAGTGATTTCAAATGTGCTTTTGGTGCCTGAAATTGACAGAAACCTGCTCAGCATAGCTTAGTTGCTGGAGAAAGGTTATTCTGTTGTGTTCAAAGACAACCAATGCCAAATCAATGATCCAAGTGGATCCAAGCTGATGGCAGTTCCTATGGCTGATAAGAGCTTTGTAGTTGACTGGACTAGGGAGTCAGACATTGCCTACACAGTCACATCAGATGAATCCAAGCTTTGGCATCAAAGACTGGGACATGCCAACTTCAGATCGATGGCTCGAATGGTCAGAGAGGACTTGGCTGAAAACTTCATCAACTCAGTGGATCATGATGATGTGTGTGAAGTGTGTCAGCTAGGAAAGCAGGCCAGACTCCCATTTCCCTCGAATCAAGCCTGGAGAGCCTCTGAAAAACTCCAACTGGTGCACACTGATGTGTGTGGCCCTATGAGGACTGAGTCATTAAGTGGAAACAGGTACTTCATACTGTTCATTGATGATTTTTCAAGATATTGCTGGCTTTATTTCTTAAAACAGAAATCAGAGGCGGCCTCAGTGTTTTGGAAGTTCAAGACTGCTGCTGAGACTGAAACAGGTTGCAAGCTGAAGTCCATAAGGTCTGATAATGGGACTGAGTACACCTCAGCTCAGTTCCAAGCCTTCTGTGATAAGGCAGGCATCAAACATCAACTTACCAACACATATACACCTCAGCAAAATGATGTAAGTGAAAGGAAGAATAGGAGTTTGATGGATATGGCCAGGTGCTTGATGATTCAGAAGAATCTGCCTAAAGCACTATGGGCAGAGGCAGTTAACACTGCAAACTACATTCAAAATAGGCTTCCAACCAAGGCCTTGGATCAGAAGACTCCATTCGAAGCCTGGTTTGGATTCAAGCCATCACTGGCTCATCTGAAGGTCTTTGGATGCATCTGTTATGCTCATGTACCTGCTGTCAAAAGGGACAAATTGTCTGAAAGGGCTCGACCTGGTATTTTGGTGGGCTACAGCACTGTTAAGAAGGGCTATAGGATCTTGGATCCTTCAACAAAGAAAGTGTCAGTTAGTAGGGATGTGATATTTGATGAAAAGTCATGTTGGAACTGGGAAAAACATGAACCTGAGGAAGTTTCAGAAGGACTTGCAGCAGATCAAGCTGAGCCAGATCAAAATGTTTCTGAAATGGACATTGATGATGAACCAGCTAGAGGAACAAGACCATTGACTGAGATTTATGAAAGAGCTCATGTAGCCATAGCTGAACCAAGCAATTTTGAAGAGGCTGAAGCTCAGCAAGAGTGGAAGCAGGCAATGCCTGAGGAGATTAGCATGATTGAGAAGAACCAGACCTGGGAATTAGTTGAAAGGCCAGTCAAAAGGAAGATAATTGGGGTGAAATGGGTGTACAAAGCCAAGCAAAATGCTGATGGTACCTTGAACAAACTGAAAGCAAGGCTAGTTGTCAAGGGGTTCAGTCAGAGGTATGGCCTGGACTACCTGGAGACCTTTGCACCAGTGGCCAGGCTAGACACCATCAGATTACTGATTGCCTTAGCAGCACAGCTCGAGTGGAAGATCCATCAACTCGATGTGAAATCAGCCTTTCTGAATGGTTTCTTAGATGAAGAGATCTATGTTGAACAACCACAAGGGTTTGAGATAGCTGGCAGAGAGCATATGGTCTACAAACTGAAGAAGGCCCTATATGGCTTAAAACAGGCTCCAAGGGCCTGGTACAGCAGAATCGATGGCTACTTGACTAATTTGGGATTCGATCGAAGCAAGAGTGAGCCAACACTGTATGTCAAGAAGCAAGGGACACAAACACAGCTCATTGTATCCCTATATGTTGATGACCTACTGGTGACAGGAGGAGATCGAGCAGTGCTGGTCGATTTCAAGACCAAGATGCAAGAAGTATTTGAAATGTCTGATCTAGGGGAAATGTCTTATTTCCTTGGAATGGAGGTGACTCAAGCACAAATTGGGATATTTCTAAGTCAGAAAAACTTTGCCACAAAGATTCTGACCAAGTTCTCCATGCAAAACAGTAAAGCAACTAAAACACCTGTTGCTGTTGGAGAAAAACTATCGAGCCAAGGTGATTTTGAGAAGGTTTGTGAAATAACCTACAGAAGTCTAGTTGGTTGTCTGTTATATTTAACTGCCACTAGACCAGACATAATGTATGCTGTAGGATTGCTCTCAAGGTTCTTGCATTGTTGCAATAAAAAGCATTTACAAGCTGCTAAGAGAGTGCTTAGATATGTCAAAGGCACTTTGAGCTATGGTTTAAGGTACAGCAAGGAAGGAAATCTGAAGCTGGTTGGCTACACTGATAGTGACTGGGCTGGCTCGATAGATGACATGAAAAGCACCTCAGGGTATGCTTTCAACCTTGGTTCAGCCATGTTTTGCTGGAGCTCGAAGAAGCAAAGTCTAGTGGCTCAATCTACTGCTGAAGCAGAATATGTGGCAGCTGCAAGTGCTGTCAACCAAGCCATTTGGCTAAGGAAAATCTTAGCTGATTTGAAAGTGCATCAAAAGGAAGCTACTGAGATCTTCTGTGACAACCAATCTTCAGTTGCAATTGCTAAAAATCCAGTGTTCCATGGAAGAACAAAGCATTTCAGCATCAAGTTGCATGTTGTTCGAGAAATGGAGCAAGCTCAGGAAGTGAAGCTGATCCATTGTAATTCTGAGGATCAACTTGCAGACATTTTGACTAAAGCCCTTAATGTCACAAGGTTCGAATGTCTAAGAAGGAAGCTAGGTGTTTGCTCCATGCAAACCAAGGAGGAGTATTGAAGCAATGGTTAGCATCTAGCAATCACATGTTTTATTATTATTATTATTATTATTATTATTATTTGGATGTAATGATGTAACTTAGTTGTATTCCAACTAAGTTTGTTAGTGGTAGTAGGTGATGATTTATTTTAAGTGGATGTAATGATGAAACTTAGTTGTATTCCAACTAAGTTGTCAAGTTGTAAGCTTGTATAAATAGGCTTTATGCCATTTTAAAAAAAATGAATGAATTCAATCAAGATTTCATCCATATACTCTCTATTTTAGCTTTGCTTAAAATTTATTTCATTTTTCTTCTTTGTTTCTGCTGCAAGTCTCGATTCTTGCTCGGCAAGCTTTTTGTTGAACATTGCTATTTGTTGCACTTAGCTCCAACAGCATGCAACGATATTATCGGTGATTTAAGACTCCCTTCCTCTGCGCCCGCTTCTTCCAGTTTCTCTGAACATTCTTAAAATTCCTCAGTCTCACTGTCAGAAAGAGATTCAAGCAAAAACTGATATAACTGAGACTTCATGCACTTATGTTCCGCATGGTATTTAGCTCCACACCAAAAACAGAGGCCCTTTTGTTTCCTTTCAGCCATCACTGCCGGAGAGATAGACTTAGACCCCGATTTGTTAGATGATGCATTGCTAACAGAGGGAGGACTCACTACCGTTTTTGTAAGAGAAGAGGAGTACCTGGAATTGACCGATGTGTTGGTCAAAGGTCAAGGTGAGCTAACCCCCCATGCCGTTGGTCCCTTCCCCGAATAAGAAATGAGCACTTCGATCTTTCTAGCCAACTGGAAAGCTTCCATCAATGTCGATGGTTCAAACAGATCGAAGTAGTGGCCAATCTCAGCCTTCAAGTTACTAAGAAAAATACTGAGAGCGTAGGACTCCAGTAGATGCACTTGATTTAGTAACCCAACAAACAAATCCTGATACTGTTCAACGGTACCATGTTGTTTCAAATTAACCAATTCCCTTATCGGATTGCCGAACTGTCCACAGCCAAAACGAGCCTGAAGGCTCTTAATGTACTCCGCCCAGGACAACATTTGCAACCCACCGTTCCTCTGAGAATAAAAATGGTGCCACTCCAGGGCTCGGCCTTCTAGATTCAACATTACAGTGCGGACCTTACTAGCCTCCGGTGTACCTTCTGCCTCAAAATATTGTTCCAATTTTGTCCACCACCCCCTGAAATCAGTACCATCAAACTTAGGACAGTCCAATCTGCTTCGATTAACAGCCGCTCCCGTCACATAAGAGTGATCCTTCCAGTATACACCACCCTTATCCGTAACCACTGGTTCTGCTGAAACATGGGATAATTCGGGTTCCTTAGGTAAAAACCCCGGAGGAGCTCCCAAAACCCCTTTACCTTTATCTGTCGCAACATTCGCCGATGAACCCGTGGGTGGAGGTCCAAAGTATTGACTTAATAATGTTTGCATATCCCTTCGAAACTCAGTCTTAAAGTCCTGCAACCGCGTCTCCATTTTAGTCTCCAAACGGGTCATTTCTTCTTGAAGTTTGGAAATGTCCTGTTGCAAACTTCCGACCTCCTTCTGCAAACGAGTCGACACACCATCGCCCGCCATGTAGGGATCGTGACAGCTCTGATACCTTTGTTACGAACCAGAATTTTGAAAGTAGAAAAGAGAGTGATCGGAGAAGAAAGGAAGAAGAATAGAGAGAAAATTGAGAGTACTGGTTTTTCCTTCTTTTCATTCATGTCATACCTCATGCATTACATGCAGTTTTTAAAGAAAACTAACAGAGTGATGTGGACAAATTCTGTTGTGATTAAATGCACTGTATAACTAATATTCTAAACTCCCCGTTTCAATTAGACTTAAAGATTCCCTCCCCAAAACTCCCCGTTTCTTTAAAATACCATTTCTACTAATCCTTCAGCTCGTAACATTGTGATCTAATAATCGGAAATTTTTACATATATGTTTTACTAATAATGACCAAAAATTTGTCTCTTGCAGTTTGTTGCGTGTAACTGTAAGGGGAACAAATTTAATAAATGGCCAAAAGACTAGGAGTCACCTGTGGCTGGTAGATTTGGCTGGCAGTGAGCGTGTGGGAAAGATTGAAGTCGAAGGTGAAAGGTTGAAGGAATCCCAGTTCATAAATAAATCTCTCTCTGCGCTTGGAGATGTGATTTCTGCCCTTGCATCCAAAACTAGCCATATTCCTTACAGGTTTCTTTCCCGCCTATCTCTCACTCTCATGCACACACCATACATAAGCTCAACACGTAAATTCTGTATAATATTAACACTTTTACTCTTTCTACTTTTCCATGAAACCAGGAACTCGAAGCTCACACATATGCTACAGAGCTCTCTAGGTAAGTTTTTATCCCACCATAATTTCACTTTGATCCCCTATATCTGATGATGGTTAGCCTAATGGCAAACTTCAAAAAGATGTTGCTAACTGAATCATGAAATGCAGGAGGAGACTGCAAGACTGTGATGTTCGTGCAGATCAGCCCAAGTAATGCAGACCTTGGGGAGACCCTATGTTCATTGAATTTCGCTAGCCGAGTTAGGGGGATTGAAAGTGGTCCTGCCCGCAAACAGGTGGACCTTGCTGAGGTTTACAAGTATAAGCAAATGGTATGACAAATTGATTGAAATTTAAAAATCCCCTTTCCCTTCCAACTTTTTGAGTGGACTCCTCAATTTGACCTTTGGGATTATTCATTAACAGGCAGAAAAGCTAAAGCATGATGAGAAGGAAACAAAGAAGTTGCAGGATAATGTACAGTCCTTGCAGTTGAGACTTGCTGCCCGAGAACATATCTGCAGAAATCTCCAAGAAAAGGTAATTATCATTAAACACTACCAAATCCAGTTGCTTTCTGAGATGTAACTATTGTCAGCATCACTTTCATTTATTTGACTACAGGTTCGTGACCTTGAAAGTCAATTAGCGGAGGAACGGAAAACCAGATTAAAGCAGGAAACAAGAGCTTTTTCTGCTGCTGCGGCTGCTTCTACTAGATCATTTCTTAGACAAGAAACAGAGAAGACCAAAATGGAGAAAAAGCCACCACTGGTTCCAACAAAACTGAGGCAACCACTGCGAAAAATCACCAATTTCATGCCTCCAGCATCACCTATGCTAACCAACAGAAAGACGACTAGAATGACCATGGCATCAGTACCAGAGGCTAAAGAAAATAACCTCAAAACCATGATGGCACCAAGACGTAATTCCATTGCTGTCAGACCACCAACAACCACTACAGCAGTTCGTCAACCTAAAAGGCGAGTATCAATCACCACCTTCCGGCCAGATTCACACATGACAACACCACTCCGCAGCTCTACTTCTGGTTTCAACCATAGCAGTACAATGGATAGACCATCGTTGATGCGGGATCCGAGGAAGGCAAGGTATTCAAGATTGTTTTCTCCATTGCCAAAGCTACCTAACCCATCGGAGACAACACCTGCAGCCATGAGAAGCAGTAGCAAGTTCATGGGAAGTCCTCCAATGCAGGTGGGTTCGTGGAAGCCGAAGCATCCGACCGTGGTTGCTTTGCAACGGAAATCGTTGGTTTGGAGTCCACTCAAGCTCAGGGGCACTCAAAGGAAGCAATCATTTTTGCCATTACGACCTTCAGCTGAGAGGGAATGATACCTAAATAACAGCAAATATGCTTCTCTGCTGCAACATTTCATTCCTCTATTATATGGTCCACTATGGTGTTCCATTTATCCATGTTTTAGGCTTCTTGTCTAGAATTTACATGAAGCTGATAATCAGTGCCTCATATTTTATCTAAACAAATGCATAATTGTAAAATTCTTGTAAAAACCATCATTTTAGTGAATTTTGGAATCTTAATTTTAGTAGTGATTAAGCTTTGATTCAAGTAACATATGATACAGTTTTATTCCATCTAATAGACGCCAGTTTTGGATTTTGTTACTTTAAATCAAACACCTATTGCGGTACTGAAGTGCAAAGTTTTAGGCAATCTATACTATTATTAACTTCTTAATTAGGTTGGTCTCACTAGTTATTAAACTTTGACATTCATACTTTACTTAGTGATGGCAATGGGTATGGCCGCTTCGAATTTTGCCTGTCCCAATCCCGACTTTACACTCTAATGCTATGTCCCGACTTTTATCTTTAGACTCAAAAATTAATTGAATACCTAACTCACTCCGAGTTCAAATTTTTTCTTGAAATTATGATTAATAAAAGTTAAAAAAGTTGGAAATTCGGATAACTTCCCATTGAATTTTATGTGTTTTATTATTATTATTATTTTTGTTCAACATTGAATTTGTTGTGCTCATGGTTTACTTTTTGAGTTATTATGATATACAATAAAGATCATAT
Organism: Gossypium hirsutum; assembly: GCF_007990345.1. Lineage (NCBI taxonomy): Eukaryota > Viridiplantae > Streptophyta > Magnoliopsida > Malvales > Malvaceae > Gossypium > Gossypium hirsutum. The sequence continues at coordinate 61,080,114 of NC_053447.1, forward strand.
TTGGGATGATTAAGTAGATATATATATATATATATATATTACGACAGTGAAGAAAAAATAAAGAACAAAAATGAAAAGGAGACTTGAGAAAATAAATTAAAAAGAGAGAAGAAAGAAATTAGTGTGAAATGAAAGTAAAGGTGATAAAATGATATGGGAATTTAATTTTGTAAATATCCCGGGGTAGGATGGTTTCACTCTGAACTCAACCCAATCATTTTCTAAAACTAATTTGACCTGAAACCCGGTTTAAAAATAAAACGACCCTATTGGATTAGATCAGCTTAGAATTTGTTGGTTTTGAGGTTTTTTTTATCAACCCTATACTTAAAAACTATTCTTTTTAAAAATTAACAAATATTTTTATAATAATATTTTCTTTATAAAAAAAACAATTTAAACTTAGAATACACATTAAACAACTATGCATGTGAACTTTATTCCCGAAAGAGCACATGTGAAACTTGAATCATATTAACAAGGGTTATGTGTATATATATAAAAGGAGATCAAAATATCAAGGTTGTTTAGATCGGATTGGACAGAGAACTAGTCAGTGTATCGGTCTGGAGAAGAGTATTGAACCGGTTGATCGGGAATCAATACGGACCAGTTGAATTGGAGAAAAAATCGATTGAATTGGGCGGTTAAACCTTTATATTTCAAGGGTTAATGTAACTTTTTACCTTTGAATTGGACAATTAAGTGTATTTTGGTATTGCACCTTTTTTTTGTTCACTTTGATACTTAATATTGATAATTAGATTTATTTTGATCATTGACAAATGTAAAAGTGTCAAGTTCATATATTAAAGTGAAAAAAAAGTATAAGTATCAAAATGAACTTAATTATAAAGTTAAAGGGCGAAAAAATATTAACCTTTTTTTAAAGATAAAGACGTTTTATTTATAGATGTTCTGTGAAGGTGTGAAATAGTGGCAACAGAGGATTCGTCTATTTCACACCTCATATTTCGATACCATTAATTAAATTTTAGAAAGAAAAATAACACCTTCCAAATTTTGATAAACTTTAAAGAAATATTCTTTACCACCATTTGTGAGTTGATAATTTCTGAGTTGTACTTTGATGGCTGTTGCAGCAGCTAGCTGCTTCAACAACACTTGCTTCATTACTTTGAAACCCAATAGTTCAATCTCAACCACCAACTTTCCCTTATCTTTTTCTTATCCAATCTTCAACGGCTGCAATGGGATTTCAGTGACCAGAATTGGGTCTAGCTCAAAAACATACGCCAAGTTTGAGAAATTTCAAGGTGACCCTTCAGAAGCTAATGGTGAAGATATTATAGTATCTTCTCTACAAACCCAGGAACAAACCATTGAAGAAGAAGAAGAAGATGACAGGTTTAAATTTTTTTTCATTCCTTATTGAAGTTTGATTAATCAGTTTGATGTATTTATATATATTGGTTTCTCTTTGATGGATTTCAGTTGTTTGCCATCTGACTTGGAGGGTGCAGTGAGGCAATCAGGTGAAGCAAGTGCCTTGTTTGTGTCTTCAGGAGGAATGAGAGCTATTGTATGTGCCAATTAAAGATATAATTTAGTTCATTGAATTGAATGCAATTTTTGAAAATTGATAGATTGTTTTTTTTTAACAATTTTACAGGTTGAGCTCCTAATTCCTCAGTTACAGTTTCTTGATGATGAAGGTGCTCAAGCTGAGCTTTGGGAATTATCCAGAATTTTCTTGGATACACTTATGCAAGAAACTGGATGTCAGGTTAGTTGGAATTTCATGCAGCTTAAAGTTTAATAACCCTAGAAAATTAGAAGCTTTTTTATGTTACTCGAAGTGGGGTATGATTAGGTTTTTCCAAGTTTTGCTATATATTTGGAGGATTTTGGAGATCGTATCTCCATATTTATGTGTTAGACACGAGTGTCGAACATAGGTATTTCAAGAAGAACGAAGAGTGCGAGCAATGCAGTAGCTTCTTGAAGTAATCAAGATCAGTTTTTTGTATACTGTTTTGATTTTTAACACAGAGACCTTTGAATTGCAATTCTTCCATTGTTAATCAATTTTGACATACAATATCTGGTGAATCAATTTTGATTGTCAGAAAGTTAAAGCTATATTTCCTGATGCTGGAGCTGCTGCATTACTGAAATATCGATGGAAAGATGCTGCTTTTGGATTTGCCAGGTAATTGCTTCCAATATTTCTTTTAATCATTCAGTTTGTTAGCGAAATTCGTACTGGAAACTTTATTGCAATTCTTTAGTGCTTTTATGGAACAGATGAGTAACTCAGGACTCAGAAGATAACGTTTCAGATTCGCATATACTAATGCAATTCATGCTTGTGCAATTCTCTTTTTGTGTTTATCCAGTTTGAGTGATCGGAAGCCGGTAGAGAGCCAAGATGAGATTATAGTCATGCTTGTTCCTGATTACCAGATGTTGGAGCGCGTACAGAGAATTGCCTCGGAACTATCAGATGATCCGGTACCAATCTAACTTTGCTTTATATTGTATGTGATGCAGTGTTTTTCATTCATGCATTTCCTGTTCTAATGATGCGAGGACTGTATTCGTCCTCCTTAACCCCCTTGGTTCCTTGTTTGATTTGCAGAACATTATTTTGCAACTTTGGTTTTCTTTGGTGGTGATTCAATGCTATATGTATTGCAATCAATCACAATACGAAAACAGTCACGACTGCAACTGGTTACCCTTTTTATTGTGTCAATGGTGCCTTAACATGTATTGAAAATTTTATTTGTCCCAAATTTTTACAAGGGAAAGACTATGCATTAATGCAACTTAACTGTTAATATCCATCATTAGCCAGTTAGTTCATGTCATATAATTGCATCAAATTGGTATCTTTAAATGGCACAGAAATATTTGTTAAATTGAAATCATAAAAAGTACTGTTTTTTCATCATAATCTTTTTTCGAATGTCGGTAGCCTAGGCCTCTTGTCATGTGGAATCCGCGTCTCATAAGCGAAGATGTTGGGGTTGGGGTTAATGTTCGACAGCTAAGGCGATACTTTTTAAGGTAAACCTTTTAGTATATTTGCATAATGATGTAAATTTTTTTGTTTCATTCTTGTACTTTATTTTGATTTCTCTCCTTGTTAAAGTTCATAAGAAGTTTCATGGTATATTATCCGGGTGTTTTTTTTTTCTATAAAGCTTTCGTATTTGACATTTGTACCTTGCACTTATTCAAATATAGGTATAAGGATATGGTCTTCGTAATATAATTGGAAAAACTTGGAAAAAAATTTAGTATACCAATTATGAGACACATGCCCCGAGTGCCAATAAGTCGATTTAAATTAACTTAGCTCTTTTCTTAACTAAATGTTAGGGCATCCACCTCCACCTCCACCTCCACCATCTGTTTCTTTTTGAGTACTGAACTTGAATTATATTTAACAATCTTTGGCTTTCACTTTGTCCCCAGCTAGTTCATTTCAGCCCACATTCCATCTAATCTTCCCAATCTGATGTGAAATATAAGGGAATCCTTACCATCCCAGGCTAGCCATTTGTTTCATCTCGTCATCAATCATCTATATTTTTGAATTGTTAAACTATCATTTAGTGGTTATATTCGCGGTAATTAGTAATAAACTCTATATCATTTGTACTGCAGTTCTTTCACGACCGTTTACTCAATGAGACCTTTGGCAGCTGGTGCTGTGTTTAGGTGTTATCCAGGGTAAGACTCGTTTAAATTTTGTTACAGTATTCATAATATCAACTTGGTTAACTCTTAATTTCTTGCCTTTCCATGCTTGAATTCTCTCTTTTATTTCATTTCCAGATTGTGGAAGGTGTTTTACGATGATAAAGACAGGCTTGGAAGATATTTGCTTGCAAAAGAACTTGTGAGCCGTCCCGATGTGGAAGAACTCGAGGTTAATTTGCTTCCCAAACTTCTAAATCTCTCTGGGGAAATTTGGCATAAAAATGGAAACATCTTGAACTTTGTTTCATCTTTTCAGATAATATTCGGAAATGCAGAGGAGAAGTCCGAGCAAGGTCCATCATTTTTTAGTCAAGCTGCAGGCATTTTCTCTTCACTAAATCGATTCGTGAAAGCCATTTCAAAATAATGTCCTGTTAGTCCGTTTCTTTCGAAATCGTTCAGGCTTAATGCATTAAAGTTTGGCTTTGTATGTCTTCTCTAGCAACTAGCATGTACATTGCACTATAAGGTGCAAAGAAATATTTTATGATACAATCTGAATTCACATATATTTGGAGGATCTTATGCTCATACTCATATCTGAACACGCATCAGAGAAAAGTGTCAAACATGGTTACTAACATAGGTCTCCATTAGAACATTCCTCTCTTGTAGTCGGTTTTCGGCCAAGAAGACAGTACCATGTAAGTAAAGTGTCTACAGATAGAGAGAAAAAGGATTAAAAATTTCAGTGGAATCACATGCATGACTATAAAACCAGTTTCTACAAATATACATAACAAGGAAAATTAGTCTTCCAGTTCCTCAGCTGTGGTATTTTCTTCTCCAGAAACCAACAGAACATCCAAGGTTTTAGCATTGTCAATGCAAGTCTGTTGTCAGTTATCACTGTAGTCTTCTGTTCAGCCACCTCTCTCCAAAGAATTGCATACGAAACAGCTGTTGGCATGTGCACCTATATTACATTCTTCGGTGCGAGCTGAAACATTAGCTAAATGCAGCTTTGGAGGATCGAAGATTACTTCGAACCACTCATGGATCAAAACCAATCAACATTTTTGGTGGAAGTTTTCGGTTGCTTCTTCGGCTTTTGGTACCTATTATTTTCGAACTTGGCTTTAACTATAAGAGAATAAAGCAAGTCTGCTTCTGCTGAAATGTCGAAAGGCACGTTCAGGATGCTACATAATACAAAACCATATATCATATTCTTGCATTAGTGAAAAACCAATAATAAATGTTTAATGCAACTAAAGGATTACTTGATCCAGAAGCAACAGTCTATCTAGTTTTCAAAAATCATTGAACGTTAGAGGAAATAAAATTGAGCTGCTAATCAGATCAAAGCCACGAGACATACAAGGTCTGGTATTAGGATTGCCAGGTAATTATAGATTATAGCCTTTTACACTCTTAACAAGGTAGCAATGAGAATTTGTTGGAGGATATTAGAGATGCATACCTATCAAGTAACTCCTCCAGAATGATTCTTTGTGAAGGTGTCACAAAATGGATGCAATTTCTCGGACACTGACCAACTGCAAGCTGAACTCGATAATCTTCACCATGTCCTGATTAAATTAAACAGATGATTACTTTAAACTCCACCGAAAATGAAAAAGAAACTGAAAAAGTTCCTGACTAATATTCTCTCAGCTTCTTTTCTTATATGTTATGAAACTACCATATTATCCATCCCTTCCAGTACTAGAAAGGGGACTACAACACAAGTTAATATGAGAACCTGTTGGTGAATATACGAACCTTGAGAAGTTGCACGTGCTGTTCCGGTCGAAGGATCGTATGAGAATGCATGAGGGGCTCTCTTTACACATGAATATGGGCAACCTACGGATGTTTTCAGAACAATGTTGCTAAGAGGACAGAATAAATACTTATCACATTATGTTTTATGTAAAATAACTAGCAATATACTTAGCTTGGACAAGGTTCTGCCATAATTAAACCAACTTGAACTCTCATTAATTACCTATGCCAACGCAGAGAACTTCGTTAACAAAAACATCAAATGCTTCACTTTCGGGGCTGTCGAAGGGATCTAAGCATTCCCTAAACAATGCATAAATCCAACAGTTAACATTGCAACCCAATAATGTCCCCATAAAATAACAAAACAGAGAAATGAAAGAGCAATAGATAAAAGAACTTTTTCCTACAGTCAACACATCCAAGAATGCCAAACATCAAGCAAAATATACCAAATCTTTCAAAATTAGCAAAAAAAAAGTTTCTGAACTCTTTATAAAGAAAAAAGAAAGTGAGAAAATCACCTCTCAATGATCTCGGATCGACTGTAATCACATAACATCTGCAGGGCATAAGAATCCAAAATTTATCACTAAATTTCTTATAGCAAAAAACATATCAAAATGAACAAACTGGAAACCCCAAATCATTTAAACCTTACAATTTAGAAATTATAAGAATATTTTACAGTAAGTAATGAAAATATATTACATTATAACCAACATAAGTTGGAGTCCAATAGAATGGAAATTAAATGATAAAGTTAATTGGGAAAAAAAAAACCTAAAACTAAAAACCTCATAGGCCTGGATTACACGGCGGATCATAGTATCAGAATCTCCTCCATCTTTGTTGACATCAGGATGATACTGCTTAACCTTTTTTTCCAAAAAAAAAACATAATTAATTGCCAAAATAAAGCAAAACAACTGATTATTTATAACTTGCAGATAAAGTTTGAATTTAAAACAGATAAAAGTCTAAATTTATTATTACTTTGGCGCGGAAAGCAGCTTTGAGCTCGGCGGCAGAGCAGTTAGGATCAACGCCGAGGACGGCGTAAGCGGAGGAACTGGAGAGAATCGGAGGAAGAGGTTCTTCTCCGGTTCTACCTCTGGAATTAACTGTCAGTCGGGAAGAGAAACGACGACCTGGGGATCTTACCGTAAATTTAGAGAAAATTTGGCCGTTGAAATCTAAACCGGTTGCCGGAAGTGGAAGAACTGGAGAGACTGAACTGTACAGACACAATAATTTCATTCTTTCTCTCTCTGGATTTTGATTCAGTTGGTGGTCGGTAATATCTCTTTTTTGTTCTTTCTTTTCGGGTTAATTAACCAAATGTACACAAACTATCTTCCAAATTCTAGATTGGTCTCTGAACTTTATTACTCTAAATGAATCCTCAAAATATCAGTATTCTATCAATTAGGTCCTTTTTTCAGTTTGGCTGTCAATTTAAGAGTTAAATGCTACTTTTCAGTCTAGGTTAAAATATGCCATAGGTCTCTATACTCTCCACAAATTTGAAATTTAGTCTTTGAATTTAGTCTCTCTACTTTTCATATTTTAAAATTCAGGTCCAATTGTTAACACAATTAATTTTTTTTGTTAAATTTGTTGATGTAAAATTTTGAAATAAAAACTCCCTTAGTAGCAATGTTACTACAAAATGATGTTATAATAAATCTGAATTTAACAAAAATACTTTTAATAGTATTAACAGTTGAAATTGAAATTTGAAATCTGAAAAATAGAGAGACTAAAAGTATAAAAACTAAATTTTAAATTTACGAAGAGTATAGGGACTTGTGACATATTTTAACCTTGAATCTAATATAGAGTAGGTTTAAAACTTAAGGATCAATTGAAGGAAAAACTTGGATCTAACATATTAAAAATATATATATACTTTTTTTAAAACATATAAGATTCAAGTTGTCCATGCACTAAATATAATCGTGTTTACAATTTAATCCAAGTGTTTAAACATATTTTACATTATATTTAAAATGACATACTCTGATAACTGAAATTCGAAAATGTCTTGTTCGACTAAACCATTTTAAATTTTAATTGAATCCTCAATTAATTTAATCAAAATAACCAATGGAAACCCACAAGGCTTTTGCTCACCCCTAGCAGGTTCAAAGGAGTTTCTTTTTAACATATTTAAACCATCATAAATATGATAATTCATGTATGTATGTCCGTATATCATATTATATTATTTTTATTATAATCATGTTTAAGACAAAATATATTTATGTGAACTTTAACACGTTAATAATTAATATTTAATATACCACTCAAAACATTCATAGATGTCAACACTCGACTCTATGGAGATTATTACTTTACATTCAGATATCACAACCATATTCATACATATAAACAGATGGGAGATTTAGCAAACAAAAGGGGCATTCTGCACTATTCCATAAACCTCCATTGAAGCTTGTTTCACAAACGAAAACCAAAATAACAGAATAACCCGAATTCTCAACTGTATGAACAAGCTCAATAACCTAATCACAGAGAACAAGGTCAAATAACAGTGTGCACTTCAGATTGGTAGTTCCAGCCTTCAAGTGTTACTCTTGGGGTGACGCCTTGAGGGACCTCGAATGACATCTTAATCGACATCTCCTCACCAGGAACTAGTGAAAAATAGTTATCCGAATAATGGACTGGGAGTATTCTAGTGTCTTCTCCTCCCTTGTTATCTGTCTTCAAAGCATGAACGGAAAATTTAAGGAAGAACGCAACTCCGACATCAGATCCCTTTATCTCTGTAATCTTCGAGCCATCAGTTTCCCTGGGAAATTGTCTGTAAAGTCTCTGAAATAAACCAGCCTTCTGTTTCTCTTCAGTTTTGTCATGAATAGGTTCAAGAGAAGACATATCAAACTCACCATCTTCACGTCTGTTAGCAAATTTGTTCTTGTAGGTTAAAATTTTGGGATCAGGCTTCTCGGATTTGTTTTGTACGTTCATTTCAATTTCATAAGAGGAGTCTTTGTGAGATGTCTTTGATGTTATCTGAAGAGGAATTCGCTTGTTCCGGTATGGTTCCAGCAGCTTGTAATCTCCACCAGGAAGATACAGCCAGTAAAAGTTTCGGGATATAATGCTATTATTTGACATGTTGTAGAGTTTGAGAAGCAGAAAGTACACTGGCTTTGGGTTTTCAGACTTTGGATGATTCAACTCACTAATTGACATTACTTTCTTCGGTGGCAAGGAAAGCTTATCGAAAACATTATAACTCGGACAAGCACCTTCAAGATCCCACACTGATGCTTCTACGGCAACATTCGACAATTCCTCTGATGTAGTGTTTACAACCTGCTCATGAAATGTTGATTGCACAATAAGCCAACACTCGAATCATTAAGCAATGTTTGAAATGAGTAGTTAAAGAGAGGATACCGAGAGAGACGAGGAAAATAAGAATACAACAAAAAATCTAGAAAATTATTAGTACAGCACTTACCTCTATAAAATATGTAGCAAGATTTAGCTGAACATGAATTGGCTCTGCAGCGCAGCGACAACCATAAAAACCTGCTGTCTGGTCTAGGAGGTAATCATAAAACTGACCTCGAAGACCAGACCATGGATTCTGTGTCTTCCAAATCAAAACCCCAGTGTATTTGCTCCACATTCGGGAAGTCCATCCCTCTAATAGAGCTCTATACTGGACGTAGTTAACGAGTTGAGCCTGAGATGATCGTTTAAAGAAGTTAGTATATAGAAAATAGAAGGGAGAACCTCAAATGCATTCCACGTGAAAGAAAAAAAATCCAAGTAATACCTTCAAGCAAAAATCATCCAGATCTTTTGGGATCCCATACAGTTCTATCTGGTCATGAACCTTTCCTGGTTTCGAATAAGGAATGTATTTATGGTATTCCCAAATGGGATTCGGAACTTCTTCAGTGTAACCATTGGTAAGCTTCTTAAACAATGGAATTTGCCACCCCTTTGGAGGCATGGTTGCTCTGATCATAGCTGCAACAGGCATTCCTACAGAACCAACCTCGGGGTTAAAACCATAATTGTAAAAGTTATCCTTAAAGAAGTCTTCAGGATTTTGGATTTCATAGGGACCATCAGTGAAGTCTCCCTTTCCATTAGCAAAGCCATCCCACATGGATCCTTGGATATAAACACGTGTGCCATCCAGATATTGGCTAGGGTCCTCTTCTTCAATGGACAATGCATTTTCACTGTGGCTCTCAAACAATGGATGTAGTTTCAGGTCATTCTTTAAAGCTGTGTTGATGTCATCTGGTGGAACTTGCTCATTTCCACCAACCCAAAGAGCAAGACTAGGATAATTCCTTAAAAGCTTGACTGTATCTCTGGCACATAGCATAAAAAGATCATGGTCAAGTGGGCCATCTGGATTTGATATTGGGATACCTCTTCCATCAACATCACCCGTAATCCAAAACTCCTGCCATACCTGCAAAATTTAGAAGTGTTATTTTCACTTTCCAGGTTAATCATGTGCACAGAACATCTGGACAACAACATGCATGATGAAGAAAGGGAAGTACACAAAAGCTGAAAGGAGCCGTACTGCCCAAACTGACTGCAATTACTTTGTTCACTTCCTATAAGGACTTTAATTTGCATCCAAGCAGCTCGTCCCTTCCAAAATTTCCTATATCCTTTCTTCACCCTCACGATATTATATTTGCATTCTCTCATCCTTACTTCCTATCTTGCTAGTTTTTACTTTTCCTCTCAAGTAGATATATATTCACAAAACTACATGCACAAGAGTGCTTAAAAGCATCCCATAAAACAAGAAGAAACACACACACACACACACACATAGAGAGAGAAAGAGATCTTACCAGCAGACCATAAACGTCACAATAATGATAAAATTCAGGCCTCTCAGCCAACCCACCTCCCCAGCAACGAATCATGTTCAGATTCATATCTGCATGAAATTTTATGTCTGTTTTGTAACGCTCCTTAGAAAGGCGTAGCAAACAGTCTGACAATATCCAGTTACCACCACGGATAAAAATAGGCTGCCCATTTACCTTGAACAACCTGTCAAAAGATGTGCAGAAATGAAATGTATTATCATTATTCTAGGTGCCATTCTCTAGTGTTGGTGAAACTTCATTCCTGAAGCATACCTCCCTCCAGTAGCACTATCTATGTGAGACTCGATCTTGCGAAAACCAAATAGATGGCCCCACGTATCAGACTCTCCATATCCCTTGACATCAACAGTAATACTGACCTTATACAGGGATTGCTTTCCCAAGCCATTTGGCCACCATAAATTGGGCTTGTAGAAGGAAAGCTGCAATTTTTATCATAAGCATTTGAACAAGTGTTATAAGTAAATGAAACGAAGCTTGCAGTAAATGAATGCTTTGTACCCACAACTACAAATATCTAATCTCAGATCACCAAGAAAGAGAGAATACTATTGCAGAAGATCAGCACTAGTTCCCTCTAGATGATAACCAAATTTGTTCTTAATAACAAAAGAAAAAAAAGGTTGGTTGAATTTTCTCCAAAAATGAGATGCAGTTCAGTCAAATCTTGCTTCATATTCTTTCAAATGTGTCCCTACGCTCTATATCAAAATGCAAAGAGCCACAAATACTCAAAAGCAATGAAGAAAAAGAACTGTTCATCTAAGACAAAGAACTACATTTGATGCAAAGAAGAAAGCTACAAACACATCAAAAGCAATGAGAAAGATACCATCACTGACCTTAGGAAATGTATACTGGATACGTGCTCCTGGAGGAACTGAAACATGTTGAGTCTGAAGATGCTCGATTAAGCAAACACTTCCTTCAAGTTCTGTTGCTACTTGGATATTCAAGGAACAGTCAGCAACCCAAGCACTTCTGTTTTCCAATTCAGTTGTTGCATGCAAGTATGCCCTTGTGTATTGGTCAAAAAATGATGAAACCAAGTGCGGATCAATTATTTTTACCGGCTGCATCCAAAGAAAATGCATCAAAAAATGGCATTCAGATCATTACCAAGTATCATAAAACAGTGATAGTGGAGAAATAAGAGCAACACCAACTAACTACTAATATTTAGGTTTCACAGAACTGAACCATTACATAGCTGCAAACAAAGGTACTTGCAACAAACCATTAGAAATCAGATGGAAAAGTCAACAAAAACCAGGTAGGAAGGATCAAAAGCAAGAAAAAGGAAAAGATTTATAAAAAATGAAGAAAGATGAGTTGTATAGAACCTTAGGTTTGTGGCATTGTGTAGTATGATATGTGCTCAACTCCATTAAGAGATAAACAGATAATGTTGATTAAATCAAGAAGTTCAAGTCTTGTGCTTGAATCTTACCCCAGTAACAGATATTGATACTTCATCCCAAATACCAGTGTTCCTATCCCTGATACAAGTGGAGGCCAGATGTTTTAGATATGATGTTTTTGTTTCTTGAGAAAACAAGGGTGGACACTAGTTAGTAGTTGAAAAACCTTTAAACAGATACATTCTTAGAAAAGTCCAACCAAAAAAATGTACAAAATTACATTGATTTATCTCCTTAGGCTTTAAAAATGCATATTTTTCTCCCAGTACTACAAAGATTTTGCTTCACTGCACCATAATCTATCGTTCTTTCTAAAAAAACTGTAGAAGTAAAACAGACCAGAGGATAGCCATTCATAACTTCACCATAATATTTTGCTCACAAGAATTTCATGGGACCTTTATCTTTATGCGTTTGATCCTCTGCAGCTCTGTTCCGTGTGTCTCAAATAGAAAAGTTTCAGACAACTATAACTGTCTCTTTCAAATCCATTTTAACTAACGAACAATCTTTAGCTCATAATCCACTCTACCCAAAATAACAATAGAAATAAGTACAGTCCCTTTCCTAGGGAGATTTCCAAAGTGCAAAACGAAGGGATTTTAGGGTACAAATTGCAATAGCAATAGCAATAGGCGCTTATACATGCAAGGAAAACTGCACTCATGGGCACAAGAATCGCACATATAAAAAATCTACATATATAGAGAGTCAAAGAACATATAAGAAATGCACTTTATTTTTGGCAATGGCATAATGAAGAGACAGAAATACAGTTACTGTACACTTTACAAGTCAAATTACTCATTCAAAAATCTAATATCAGCATAGAATAAAAAAAAAAACCAAAACGGAACCTTGAAGTTTCAAAAGTTAAGAAAATTCACCTCACTGGAGCTATCCAATCCCAACCCTCAACATATTGTGTGGCAACATCTTTTCCAATCTAATAGGGCAAAAAGGTGTTAGCCATTAGGCTGCGGTTTTTACTTATTCCTTAAATACCTAAAATTTAACCTTACACATTTTAAGAGATCAAGCAAATGAATGAACTTCTTTTGGACAAAGATGTATACCTCATGATCCCCACCTTGCCCACCCTCAGGGGGAATTCTCCCTGGATGGTCTGGTGGGTGAACAAGAACAGCCAGCAAGTTTTCACCATCAGGATTTAGGATATCAGTTACTTCAAGGGAATGTCGTCGAAACATCCCTTTCGGAAGAACCATTTTGTGGCCATTTAAGTACACCTCTGCAGAGTAATTGATTGCACGGAAATTCAGATCTAAATGCTGAGCTCCTGACTGCAAAATACAAAGTGATTAAAATCAGTGGAATACCAACAAAAAGAAAATCAGGGTATCTGTTAGTTGGTCAAAAGGTTTGCAACATTTAGTGCATACAATAGTGGTTACATTAAAAATCTATAGGGAATACAAACCCAACAAAAGTTTTATTGTTGTCAAGTTGTATTTGACCTCCCAGTAATGTTCATGTCAAAACATTGCATACCAGCTTACACTGGAATTTTGTGAAAAACCAGAATTTGTAGTATTCCCTTCCAGAATCAGCTATATCAATGATCATCTCATTCTCCAAACCATAGAAAGGGTCAGCGACAACTTTGTTCTTTACTAGAGTCGCCAGAACACTGTAAATAAAGCACATAATCCAGAGCATAACAATGAGAAATGACATACTAGTTCCAGCAAAATAACTGAACTAATAATGCAAATGATACTATATTCATCATGACAAGCAAACCAATCATCTTGCAACTATAGGTCCCTACAAGTAAATGTAAAATCACTAACTGTTTCGATAATTAAGCTAAAACCCAACATTTTTAGTCCAATGTTTGGATTATTAAGAATCTTAAAGCACAATGATCCGGAAAACAAAGACTCTATATATATGAACAAAATCAGAACAAATGTGATGCTAAATATATGCGAAAGTAACTACTTTTTTTCTCGTGTACAAATATGAAATCAGAGTAAATTAATGACAACATATGTAAAAGTGGAAAGCTTTATTACGTTCCGGGAACGACAGCTTCCATCCAAGGAGAGGTTGGGCCAGTCGGGGGATGGGTAGTTGTGAGCTGAGATCCAGTGAGTTCAACCTCGGTGGATCTCGCAGCGAGCCATCCCGATTCAAGCAGAGTTTTTCCTATCTCCGCCATTGCTGAGTTTTCAACTCGGATGCTCCCAATTCAGTCTGTTCGGACTGAGTTAACTCATAACAGAAGCGAGAAGATTTTGATGAGTTATGTATTTTTCTTCTTCGCGAAGCTCACGAAAGTAACCACGTGGAAAGTAAGACATAAATTTAACCCCCAAAAAAATATGGAGATAGCATAAGATTAAGGGTAAACTACTTAATCAGTCTTCCAGCTTTCGGTGTGTTTCTGTTTTGGTCACCCAACTATCAAAATTTTCAATTTAATCACTAAACTTTTTAAATTGGTTTTTTAGGCATTCTGATGTTAAATCTTTAGTGATTAAATTGAAATTTTTGATAGTTGGGTGATCAAAACAGAACCAAGCTGAAAGTTGGGTGACTAATTAGGTAGTTTATCCTTAGATTAATTATGAGACTAAAACCAACAATGGTGTGCATATTTGAATGGTTAAACTACACTCAAGATCATTAAACTCTTAGTAAGTTTACGTTTTGGTCACTTAACTTTAAAAAGTTACAAAATGATAACTGAATTTCAAAATATTATTATTTAAGTCACTGAATTGTTAATATCACAACTATGGCATTCTACTTTTAAAGTATATTTTTTTCTACTTTGATACCTAAATCTTGTGGGACCATATTAATATTTAAAGTTAGATTTTATTAATCGTTTCAGTTCAATGGCATTATTGGTGTTAAAAAAATTTACTAATATGTGTAGCTTATTAAAAAGTGTCACGTGAGGCATCTATCCAATTAGAAAGAAACATGTGGCATGCAGAGGATAGAAATTAATATTTATAGTTGAATGTTTTAAAATAAAATTTTAAAATATATAATATAAGCTAAAAACTATAAAAATATAAAAATGAGAAAATACTTATTTGTTTAGAAAATTACAAAAATCATCTAAAATAAAAATATAAATTCTTGAAATTTTAGAAAATTAAAAAATATATAAAAATGTGAAATTATATATAAATTCGATCAATGTTGGTCAAAGATAGAGGTGCTCATGGGTCGGGCTGGGTCCAACCAAAATTTTAGACCCGGGCCTGGCCTAGGCCAAAAATAGGCCTAAAATTTTGCTCAAGCCCGACCCGGATAAAAAAGTTAAAACCTGGGCTCGTATTATTTTTTATATAATTTTTTAAAAAATATAATACATAAAAAATAATAAAAATATTAAAATAAATATTTCCTAACAAATTAAAAATAAATTTAAATAACACTAAGATATGTACAAATTAACAAGCAAATGTCTTTAAAATAGTAACAAAATTAACAATAAAATAAAAACTATACAATAACAATAAAATAGTAGCAACATAATAATGAAATAGTAGTAAAATAGTGAAAAAATAACAAGAAAATAGTAATAAAAACAATAAAAAAAAGCAAAGAAAAACTATAGTTTTTTTTACATATTCGGGCCGAGCTGGGCTCACGCAAAAAATGTCTTACCCAAGACCTGATTCTAAACGGGTATTATTTTTTGTCCAAACCCATTTTTTGAGATTATCTTTTTATCCAAACACTTCCACTTTTCAGGCGGACCTTCGGACTAGGTCAGGTGACTAGACCCATGAACAAGTCTAATCAACAACCAATAAATCTCAATCAATGATCAATTAATGGATGGTCAAAGTCAATGATAATTTTATAAAATGTTTAACTATATTTTATAAGTATAAATTCTTTTTAATTTATTTTATTTTTAAATTATATTATTTTAAATACTAAAAAAAGCAGTATAATTTAAAAACTAAATCATATGTTTTAAGTCTTAAATTAAAATATAAAAGTTGTGCTTCTCAAATTTTTTTCATAAAACACACCTTCATTAAGAAAAGATAAAACAATAATAGTAATTAAATCTAAATTAACATGTTTATCCAATATATCCAAGTCGAACTCCTTTCGTTCAAATCCATTTTAGTCAATCTCTTACTATTGAAAATATTAAATTATCGACAATAGAAGAAGAACAAGCAATACAATTCGTGTAGTTTGCTCTCATTAAAGCTATTCGTGATGAAATATGAGCAACCTTATTAGCATTCCTACGAATCCAATAAAAAGTAAAAAGTTAAAATTCATAAATAATAAAAACACAAAGTGTAAATAATATTAGAAACATCATGACCAAAAGTAAATGCTTGCTAAAAATGTTGATTACCGATTTTCATAATAACACCTTCCGAATATAATGATCAAAGTCAAGAAACATCCTCACGCATAGCCAAAATTTCAGTCATAGAAGGATTACGACAGCTCTTCATGGATCCCGAGGTACACCTCACAAAACCACCTGCATTATTATGCACAATAGCATCCCATCATGCCCACTATCAACAAAAGTAGCTTCGTCAACATTACATTTAAGCATCCCAATAGTTTGCTTTCGCCAACAAATATCGCCTCCCTCAATCACTGCACGCAAGATCAACTGAGAGGTGTGAACCATGCGCGCCCCCCAACCAACACTGTAAGAATTCATCCACATAATGCACAAGTCAATCTGCTGTCATAGAATTCTTCTTCCAAACCATCATATTCCTGCTAAACCAAATACCCCACAGCATCCCCAACACACGCCTCCTCTTATCATTTTGTTGTTCAATCAGCATTTGAGCAACAAACTCATTGACTGAACCATGCATAAGCGCTATACCCATTTCTTGTCAAACGGTTGCTGCAAAGGGCAATTGAAAAGAATATGCTCCAAATCCTCCTTGACGACACCTGAGACAAATAATATCAATAGTAACCCCACGAGTCAAAAGATTAATGTTACAAGGGACAAAACCACGTAACAATCTCCATAGATAATAAATTATTAAAGCTACCATAACACAGCCATGATAAAGAATTAAGCATAGCCAAATGTCTGAGTAAGTCCCAAAAAGCACTTTTCCTATTCGATTTAGGGAAGCCATTGAAACCAGTAAGTCTCCATTGAAAACCTTCATCTAACTGAACATGAGCATCAATATGATTTTGAGAAAAATTGAAATAGTAAGATGAACCGTAGAGTTCCATAACAAAGCCAAACCACCACTACGACCAAGCTGGTCCATACACAAACACGAATCAAACTGTAAAATAATTCTTAAATCTTTCTTTTATTCGAATGAACAAGAGTTTCAGATAAAACAAAATATCGGGTTTATTAGAATGAACAAGCTCTCTCAGAGCGAGCACTGTGCGGGGGTTACCCAAGCCCCAGCAGTTCCAAAAATACAAATCATGACTTCTGGCGGGTCTCGTCTACGAGGCCGGTCAATACATTCAATTGGGCTACATCAGAATTTCCGGAAACAGCATTAGAATGCTCCACAGTGCCCGAATCGTGAAACATATTGGCCTTATTCGAACCATTTCTGGCCCGTTTTTTATTATCATAAATTTCCATCACCACATCCTCAAAATCCCTCCCAAGAGTGTCTACCAGCCCATTTTGGTACGCATATTGGCCTTTGGCCCACTAGCAAGTGCGTCAGCTCCATTTTGACCCACGTGGGTGACCCCACTCCCCGTAATAAACAACGGATCTTTTGGGAATAAATACATCGATTTGATAAACAGAATTTAGGCTCTTCTTCATTGTTTAAAAAAAAATACTTCTGATTCTAAAAATACTTTTGGAAGAAAAGTTATGTAGAATAAGTTATTTTTGGCTGAAATTTTTAGCTTTTCAGAAGTATTTTTTAAAAACACTTTCTGAAAAAGAAAAGCTAAAAATTTTAGCTTTTTCTCTCCCAGAAGCACTTTTGGTGCTTAATTACTTTTTTACCTTTCCAATAATATGATACTTTCCTTTTTTTTCTTGGTGTTTAATTACAAATGTATTAAAATCATTAATTAAAAATATTTTTAAAAAATACTAATTACAAATATTTAATGGTTATATTTAAATATTTAAAATATAATTTATATATTCTAATTAAATTTTATAAATAATTAATATTTATTGCTTAAAAATATTTAAAATTTATATTTCATATATTAAAATATTAACAAGTTATAATAATTTTTTTATATTCTTACTAAAATATAATAATATTAACTAATTTAAATATTTTTAAATGCATATTTGTTACTTGATAATAACATGTCTAAAATGGACATTTTATTTCTTAAAAGCACTTTTTGACAGCAATGTTAAACACTCAAATTTTAAACTGAACTTTTCAAAAGCACTTCTCCACACCACTTTTCAAAAGCATTTTTCAAAAGCATTGCCAAACTAGCCCTTACTCCTATTATTATATAATCTCATGATTCCCACCTGATTTGAAGCTTGATTACTCTCCCAATTCCCCGTCGCGATGCCACTAGACTGACTACCCTCGGTTTCTATGTCGAACCTCCGCACGCATCTCTTATGACCAACCCTGGATAAGCACCCCTTCCAAAGAATCAAGTAATTTCCGGCAGCTGGAACCACTATGACCCAGAATACCACATAAATAACAAACAACAAAAACTCTTTCGTAACTAAACTAACCTAAAAAAATGGCCAAAAAGATGACACATTCCTTTAACTACTTGCATCATAATCTAAGAAAGAATCCATAAAATTATTGAGATTTTTGGTCAGAGCTTTCACTAGACGAGAGATCATGCACTTGAATTTAGAAATCTGTATAATAAAAATTAACACCCTTCATATTTTCACCTTGCATCAACTTGTGGACACTAAGAAAGCAATTATTAAATGACCAAGGACCACCAGATATCATCATCTTCAGATTTACCACATGAAAAAACTGGATCAAATAAAATCCATTTCCACCTATCGGCTTGATATTAGCACCTCGGAGTGAACACCATAAAGATAAAAGGGTTTGCTTCATAGTGTCAAAATTGATGGCCCTTTCACCCAAAAACTTTTCAACAAGACAAAGCTCTATTATAATGGAATGCCGTTACCCTAAAACGCTGTGTTTCATAAGGACAAACAAAACAAGAAATAATAGAATTTAACCGACAACTTAGCCTCATTTTAGCTAATAAATCCATCCCTTAATAGTACTCCCTGTTAACATTAATGGGAGACAACATTAATGGCAAACAATACAAAGTGGTGCAAGTTTAGCACCCTAAAGTTGACTTTGAAAAAGTGGCATGGGATAATTTTTTTTGGTCCTTGAGATAATGGGCTATTTATTGTTTGGTCCTTAAACCTCAACTATAAATAGGCCTTCTCATTTCTCATTTCAATTCATCCCAACCAATCTTTCTCTCTTAGTTTTCTCTCTTCTCCCATTTGAGAATTCTTAAGGAATTCTATTTGTTTGTAATACTTTGAAGATAGTAAAGTTATCATCTGGTGTTAGTGCCCGAGGACGTAGGTATAATTTACCGAACCTCGTTAAAACTCTTGTGTTCTTTCTTGTCCTATTTTTCTTTCAATATTTGAGGGTATAATAGTAGTATTTAATTGTGCTATTAAATTACTATAGAAGGGATATTCTGTCTAAGGAAAGACTTGGTATTTAAGAGATCCATGTGATCCACCTCTCTTTCTTGGGAATTGAACTTTGTGTGATTTTTTAGTACAATAATTTACACGCTTCCGACCCTATTGGAACAACAAGTGGTATCAAGAGCCGAAGGTTAATCGTAGTATGCTCTGTGATTGCAGTTTAAACTGATCTTCCACATCAAAAAAGATTTCCTTAGGTATATTGAAAGATTATGGAGAAAACGGTCGGTGTAGGAGCTTCAACATCGTCCATGTGGACAAGACCGACAATTGCAAATGCAAGATTGGCCGTGGTGATCTTTGATGGCACGGGCCATTTTGGTATGTGGCAAAGTGAGGTTCTAGATGCCCTTTTTCAGCAGGGTCTAGACATTGTCATTGATGAAGAGAAACCAGATGATGTACAGGAGAAAGATTGGAAGGCGATCAATCGGTTGGCATGTGGCACAATTCGATCATGCCTTTCTCGAGAGCAGAGGTATGCTTTTTCAAAGGAGACTTCTACAAATAAGTTGTGGGTGGCACTTGAAGAAAATTTTTTGAAGAAAAACAGTCAAAATAAGCTCCACTTGAAGAAAAGACCGTTTCGCTTCACATACGTCCCAAGTACCACAATGAATGATCACATCACCAAATTTAATCAGTTAGTCACTGATTTGCTGAATATGGATGAGACATTCAAAGATGAAGATTTGGCTTTGATGCTGTTGGGGTCACTTCCTGAGGAGTTTGAGTTCCTAGAAACTACTCTACTTCATGGCAGGAGTGATATATCTCTGAGCGAAGTCTGTGCGGCCTTATACAGTTATGAACAGAGAAAGAAGGACAAACAGAAAAACTCAATCAGAGATACAGAAACTTTAGTAGTCCGAGGTCGATCATACACTCGGAAGAAAACTCAAAAGGGGAGATCAAAGTCAAAGTCCAGACTCGGGAAAGATGAATGTTCTTTTTGTCATGAGAAAGGCCACTGGAAGAAAAATTGTCCAAAGCTGAAGAATAAGGGAAAAGCTGCTGTAGATGCTTGTGTTGCTAAGCATGATACTAGTGACTCTGAACTATCACTGGTTGCATCATCATCGTCGTTCCATTCAGATGAGTGGATATTGGATTCGGGTTGTACCTATCATATGTCCCCTAACCGGGAGTGGTTCTTTGATTTAGTAGAACTAAATAGAGGAGTTGTTTATATGGGCAATGACAATGCCTGTAAAACTGTTGGGATATGTTCAATCCAATTAAAGAATCAAGATGGATCAACCAGAGTTCTGACTGATGTTCGGTACGTGCCCAGTTTGAAGAAAAATCTCATCTCATTGGGAGCCTTGGAATCCAATGGTTCAGTTGTTACTATGAGAGATGGGATTTTGAAAGTGACATCTGGCGCACTTGTGATATTGAAGGGCATCAGGAAAAATAACTTGTATTACTACCAAGGTAGTACAGTTATTGGAGCAGTCGCTACAGCTTCTGGTAACAAAGAATTGGACTCAATGCAGTTGTGGCATATGAAGTTGGGACATGTCAGCGAAAAATCCTTGCAAATTCTGGCAAAGCAAGGATTGTTGAAAGGTGCAAAGGCTTGCAAATTAAAATTTTGCGAGCATTGTGTTCTGGGAAAGCAAAAGAGAGTGAAATTCGGTACTGCTATCCATAATACAAAAGGTATTTTGGAATATGTTCACTCAGATGTGTGGGGGCCTTCCAAGACACCTTCATTGGGAGGAAAACACTACTTTGTTACTTTTGTTGATGACTTTTCCAGAAGAGTTTGGGTGTATACCATGAGAACTAAGGATGAAGTGCTTAGAGTTTTTCTTAAATGGAAAACTATGATCGAAAACCAGACTGGCAAGAAAATCAAGCGGCTTAGGACGGACAATGGAGGGGAATATAAAAGTGATCCGTTCTTCAATGTGTGCCAAGAGTATGGTATTGTTCGACACTTCACAGTTAGGGATACACCACAGCAGAATGGATTGGAAGAGCATATGAATCGAACATTGCTGGAGAAAGTTCGATGTATGTTGTCCAATGCTGGGTTGGGCAAGCAATTTTGGGCTGAGGCTGTGACATACGCTGGCCATCTTGTTAATCGTTTGCCATCATCTGCATTAGAAAGAAAAACTCCTATGGAGGTATGGTCTGGAAAACCGGCTACAGATTATGATTCCTTACATGTGTTCGGAACCACTGCATATTACCATGTGAAGGAGTCAAAGTTAGATCCGAGGGCAAAGAAAGCTCTCTTTATGGGAATCACTTCTGGAGTGAAGGGATTTCGTCTTTAGTGCTTAAGCACAAAGAAAATGATCTGTAGCAGAGATGTTACCTTTGATGAATCTGCCACATTGAAAAAGGTAGCAGATAAAGATATTCAGACGAGCAATACTCCACAGCAGGTGGAGTGTACTCCAAAACAGGTGGAGTTTGAGCAGATGGGGATTTGCCCAGTTAATAAGTCTAATTCTCCAGCCACAATGGATGAATTAGAGGTTGAAGAGGTTCTGACCCAAGAACCACTAAGTACACCAGAACCAGTTGCAGTTGCAAGGCCACGGAGAGAAATTCGTAAACCTGCTCAATTTACTGATATGGTGGCCTACGCCCTTCCCGTTGTTGATGATATTCCTATCACTTATCAAGAAGCAATGCAAAGCTTAGAAAGTGATAAATGGAAAAGCGCCATGGATGAAGAAATGCAGTCTCTCCGGAAGAACAATACTTGGGAGTTGGCGCAATTACCGAAAGGTAAAAGGGCAATCGGATGCAAGTGGGTATTCGCAAAGAAAGATGGATCTCCTAGCAAGAAGGATATTCGCTACAAGGCAAGATTGGTAGCTAAAGGCTACGCTCAGAAGGAGGGAATTGACTACAATGATGTATTTTCCCCTGTTGTGAAGCATTCTTCCATTAGAATTTTGTTGGCCTTGGTAGCACAGTTGAATTTGGAGCTAGCTCAACTTGATGTTAAGACGGCTTTCTTGCATGGTGAGTTAGAAGAGGAGATCTATATGACTCAGCCCGAAGGATACACAGATGCTGGTGGTAGAAATTGGGTTTGTAAGCTGAACAAATCGCTATATGGATTAAAGCAATCCCCGAGGCAGGGGTACAAGCGATTTGATAGCTTTATGAGAAGGCAGAAGTACACAAGAAGCAAATATGACAATTGTGTATATTTGCAGAAGCTGCATGACGGATCTTTCATTTATCTACTCTTGTATGTTGATGATATGTTAATCGCTTCGAAGAGGCAAAATGAGATAGATAAGCTGAAGGCTCAGTTGAATCAAGAGTTCGAGATGAAAGATCTAGGTGAGGCCAAGAAGATTCTCGGCATGGAGATAAGTAGAGATAGACCGAGAGGCAAGCTCTGTTTAAATCAGAAGCAATATCTGAAAAAGGTATTACAATGTTTTGGTGTAAATGAAAACACAAAACATGTAAGTACCCCACTTGCTTCTCATTTGAAACTTAGTGCTCAATTATCTCCGAAGACTGAAGATGAAAGAGAATATATGGCGAAAGTCCCATATGCTAATGCAGTTGGGAGTTTGATGTATGCGATGGTGTGTACGAGGCCTGACATTTCACAAGCTGTTGGAGTTATGAGCAGGTATATGCATGATCCTGGAAAAGGACATTGGCAAGCAGTGAAATGGATTCTACGGTATCTTCGAAAGACCGTTGATGTTGGTTTAATTTTTGAATAGGATGAAGCACTTGGTCAGTTTGTAGTTGGATATGTTGATTCCGACTTTGCTGGTGATTTAGATAAACGTCGTTCAACTACGGGGTATCTGTTTACTCTTGCGAAAGCCCCAGTGAGTTGGAAGTCTACCTTACAGTCTACAGTAGCTGTGTCTACTACAGAGGCAGAATATATGGCAGTTACAGAAGCTGTTAAGGAGGCTATTTGGCTTAATGGATTGTTGAAAGACTTAGGAGTTGTTCAAAGTCACATAAGTTTATATTGTGACAGTCAGAGCGCTATTCATTTAGCGAAAAATCAAGTCTATCATTCAAGAACCAAGCATATCGACGTAAGATATCACTTTGTGCGGGAAGTCTTTGAAAAAGGAAAAATTCTACTTCAGAAGATTCCGACAGCAGATAATCCCGCAGATATGATGACCAAGGTGGTAACAACAATCAAGTTTAATCATTTTTTGAACTTGATTAACATCCTAAGAATTTGAGCACCTTCAGGTGTATGGCGCTCGAGAGTGCATTTGTAGGCACTACAAAAGATAGCTTTATCAAATTTGGGGAGTTGAAGGAAGTGTGTGAAGATGTGATTATCCTAATCAAATCTTCAAGGTGGAGATTGTTAACATTAATGGGAGACAACATTAATGGCAAACAATACAAAGTGGTGCAAGTTTAGCACCCTAAAGTTGACTTTGAAAAGTGGCATGGGATAATTTTTTTGGTCATTGAGATAATGGGCTATTTATTGTTTGGTCCTTAAACCTCAACTATAAATAGGCCTTCTCATTTCTCATTTCAATTCATCCCAACCAATCTTTCTCTCTTAGTTTTCTCTCTTCTCCCATTTGAGAATTCTTAAGGAATTCTATTTGTTTGTAATACTTTGAAGATAGTAAAGTTATCATCTGGTGTTAGTGCCCGAGGACGTAGGTATAATTTACCGAACCTCGTTAAAACTCTTATGTTCTTTCTTGTCCTATTTTTCTTTCAATATTTGAGGGTATAATAGTAGTATTTAATTGTGCTATTAAATTACTATAGAAGGGATATTCTGTCTAAGGAAAGACTTGGTATTTAAGAGATCCATGTGATCCACCTCTCTTTCCTGGGAATTGAACTTTGTGTGATTTTTTAGTACAATAATTTACACGCTTCCGACCCTATTGGAACAACACTCCCCGCATCAAGGGATCCTTGTCAAGGATCAAAGTTTAGGTACTGGTTCTGGAAGAATGGCAGAATTTTCCAAGAAGCATCTTCAGGAAACAAATTTTCCCATTCGACTAAGACCTCGATGACAGCCTGATAAACTCATTTGGAAATGCGACGATTTAAAATTCGATATGGTTCTTTTAGTAGCATTCCTTCAGGCCCTGTAAGTGGCAGTGTAGCAGAAACATGTTATTAACCAATGTGGCTCTTGAGTTGAGAAACGTGGAAGGTTGGGTAAATTTTAGAGTTAAGAGGCAGTTGTAGGGTGTAAGTGACCTCACCAACTTTGGCCATAACCAAAAAGGGACCAAAAAGTTTTGGAGAGAGCTTTTGGTTTCTGATCATTCTCAAGGAGTGTTGTCGATATGGTTGTAGCTTCAAATACTCCTAATCCCCTACTGAAAAACTTCTGTCACTTGTCCTTCTATCTGCATAGTGCTTCATGTGATCTAGGGCACGTTTGAGGTGATACCTAAACAACTGTCGGGCAGCCTCTCTTTGTTGTAGGCTACGATCTACTCTATCAATCTTGGAAGATCTAGCTAGATATGAAAGATGCTGAGGTGGAGGTTGCCCATACATGGCCTCATAGGGGGTGGTTTGAATGGCAGAATGATATTTGGAGTTGTACCACCATTTTGCGAGAGAGAGCCAATAGAACCAATCTCTTGGTCTTTCACCTATCATGCAACGTAAGTAACCCTCCAAACAGCAGTTAAGCACTTTTGACTGTCCATCGATTTATGGGTGATAAGTTGTTGAGAGTTTGATTTTGTGCCTAACCTGCGAAACATTTCCTGCCAAAAGGAGCTGGTAAACACCCTATCCCTATCAGAGATGATGGTATCAAACAACCCGTATAGCTTATAAATATTGTCCAAGAAGGCTGTTGCCATAAAACCATCAGTGTAAGGGTGAGCTAAAGCCAAAAAATGACCGTACTTGGTCAAGCGATCAACGACCACCAATATCATGTCTTTTCCTTTTGAGGAATATAGACCTTCAATAAAAACCATGGTGATTTCAGACTAAGCTCTTGAGGGAATAGATAAAGGTTGGAGGAGGCTAGGCTGAGCAGTAGTATCATACTTGTAACGTTGAAACACCATGCATTCTTTGACCCATTTTTTTATATCAACATTTATTTCCTTTCAGTAAAGCATCGTGGCCATCTTGTGTCTAGTTGCGTGGGTACCTGAGTGACCACTAGCAATCCCTTCATGAAAATAGGTGAATAAATTTTTCCTTAGTGCCAAATCTGACCCCACCACCAAATTTTCTTTTATTTTTAAAAAATTGACCATCCCAAGTGTATTTTAGGTGAGATGAATGCTACTGTTGCACTGTTTCATAGAGTTTCTTGAGTTTATGGTCTTATTTCCACGAATTTTGTACCTTATTCAGTAAATTTGAAACTATAGAAGTACTTCCCAATTGCCAACACTGCCCTGCAGTAAGATGTTGTCTCGATAACCCATCAGCTACCACGTTGGTGCTTTCTTTTCTATAGATCACCTGGAAGTCATATTCTAACATCTTGGCAACCCATCTTTGTTGGAAAGGGATAATAACCTGCTGGTCTGAAAGAAATTTCAAACTTTGATGATCTGTTGTAACACCCCAACCCGTATCCCTCGCCGAAACCTGGTTACGGAGCATTACCGGAGATTACATATCAAACAGATAGAAATCTCAAACATTTTATATCATCAAAATAAGTCATCAAGCATCGTTTTAATCCA